>NC_056737.1:1269753480-1269908480 GCF_019279795.1 Protopterus annectens
ACACAGGGAGGACTTGCAGATTCTACACAGAAGGCACCCCCGTCGAGAATTGAACTGAATAACCTCCTGCTGTGCAACAATGTTCTATGCTGCACCACTACAAAAGGTTGCTCAAAACTGGCCTACAAAAAATCCAAGGCTGATAATTTTCACCCTTTAGTACCTTCACAGTACATGTAGTAACACTTCCACAGATAGAGAGGATTCACAATGGCTTGCCGCACAGGCAAGACAAACTCCAAAGGTACTCCAGTCTACATTCAACTTTCCTTTAATGGATTGCATTTCCACTTTGCTAAAGATATTTTTTCCACAAAACGATTCTGGGGACTCTTCCTTAAAAAAACAATCTAGAGTTGAGGAAGGGGTATATACTGTATCCTCATTTGAATTTCTGTTTCCTGTCTGCAAAACTTGTGTCAGTTGTCCACAACACACATTCTGGTTTACAAAATAAGATAATTTAGAGTTTCTAACCTTCTTTGCTGCACCTAATGTTCAAAATGTTTAAAAACTGTCAAAGCAGCCTACATTTATTTTGTTTTTTTTGTGTGCTTCTCCTATGCATACTGAACATCACACCATATCACTGAGTAGTCACTCACTTATTACCCATTCAGTGGCTGTTATACACCATATCATCCCATCAGAGAGTAGTCTTCTGGCACCTTACTGGATGATGACCACTTCAGGTAGGGCCGTATGATGAGAAGCCATTTTATAAGGAGTCATACACAGTATCTGATTTTTTCCTGGTTGTATTCTGCAGCCTGATATACAAACGTCCTACAGTACCTCTAAGGGATGTTGGACATGCATCTGTCCCTTGTGACAACATATCCCTCAGCCTATTCAGCAGCATTTGAATCACTCACCTTTACTGACTGCCAGCCATGTAGAGGGTTAGGGTACCCCCCCCAGGCTATGTGGGCTAGCATTGGCCACTCTATTTCACCCTAAGAAGCTGGTTCTACAGTCATCCAAATGTTAGTTACCCTCAGGTCAGCTTGGCCACAAGACTTTATTCCTCTATATCAATCAGCCAGATGTACAATTTCATAAAAATTATGTACACGACTGCATAGTATTATTTTTCATTGCGTTTTCCACAACAGAATTTGAATAGAGAATGTATTGCTTATTTTTCTTGGAATTTCATGGGGTATGATTTAATTATTTCTGTTGTGGTCAGAAAAAATGTAAATGGAGACGAAATGCTACAACTTGTAATTTATTGAACATTGGCATTTTTCAAACTTATTTTTATACTAGTATGACATGATAAGGATACGTTCTTGCAGAGGTTATTGGGCATCTGTACATCTCATGGCTAAGAAATAGAAAGCAGGGGAATGTTTAAGGTACTAAGAAAATTTAATAAGAAGTGAAAGATAAATAAGTGGTCATGCCAATAATAATGCACTAGAAAGAAATGTCATGGGAATTCATTGTTTTATATGACTTTGTGACAAGCAAATGCCTTTTTAGCAAATGTTTACACTATATTATTGACCTGAAGACAGCCAGGAGATGATCAAAAAGGAATGACTTAGGTAATATGCGAAGATATTTTGGTTGACAGTAGAATGTATGGTGGAAAAGTTTATTTTCTGACATAATATTTTATTAAATGACCTACTTTTCATTGCAAGTCCCATGAGACGTGACATTAGCATTTCACGCAATTTGCAACAACAGATTGATTATGTTTTCTGCTGTTATTGTTATAATCCTGCATGTCTTTGTAACCAGCATCACTTGTAAACACATTGTGCTGTATAGATTATGAAACAGTTATTCTGAGTATTGTTTAAAAAATAAGACAGTGTAACCTGAAGTTCATTTCTCAGTTTTCTTGATTGAATGTAAAGCTATGGAACTATAAATTGTATCCTGTGCCAGACTCAGTCGAGAGTTTTCAGTGATATATTATAAGAATGAAATGTGAGCATTTTAGTGACCTGAACTATAGCATTATGTTACCCTGGTAGGGCTTTCATTCTGCCCCTTTATCTAAAATTCTGCATACATTACAAATTTCTAGAATATCTCAAATTCTGTTTTAATGCCATCTCCTCAAACAGGTTACAGAAAAATTAGAAAAGCTATAGATACAACCTACCACCATACATTTCACTGGATTTGCTCCCTTATCCTATAACAAGGAAGCCAACTCATTTGCACACATTTTTAACCTCTCTCTCTCGCATCCAATACCCTGCCTTAAAGTTTTAAACATAAATACCTCGTCCCAAAACACCCAACTCTACCTCAACCAATGATTTTAAGCCCATTACAAAATTTTTCCCACTTGCCAAATTACTTGAAAAGCTCATATATGACCAAATTGTAAAATACATTACAAAGTATGACATCATGAGTGACAAACAAGATGGTTTTCACTCTAAGTACAGTAGCCTTACGGCCATCCAATATTTTACCAAGCAAATTTTCTAGAGCATAAAAGCAGGACTCCTCACAAGAGCTATTCCTTGATCTTAAAAGAGCCTTTGAAATAATAGACTATACTCTGGTACTGCAAGGCTAGTAATTTGTGAATTTTCACAGAATAAGACCATTTGGTTTCATATTTATTTACTAACAGAATGTTTGTTATCAGAAGCACATAAAGTCATCCCCTAGCTGGAAATATTGATAAAGGCATCCCACAAGGTTCTGTGCTAGGGCTTGTTCTGTCCCAGCTGTATATAGATTTAACTAACGTGGGACCTCACCACTACTAACTGCACTTCATATGCAAATGACATTTCTGCAGGAACATTTCAGCTGTGTGTGGAACTGGCTTGCTGCAAACAAACAATTCATAAACACTAATAAAACCTATATATACCATGTTAATAATAACTGCCCAGAAACTTAGTCTAAATGCACCACTAACCATTATGGACCCCTCAGGGAGCCCCTCACAGTTACAATCTGAAAGAAATGCCTAGGAATTATAATCAGTCAAACCCTCAGCTTTCAGATACACACTCAAAAACAAGAAGAAAATATTACCAATCAATTAAAAGTCTCAAACAAAATATCCAAATTACTCATCCCAGAGACAAGGTGGGCCATAGCTATTAATATTTATCTACCTAGGTTAAAATATGGATTCCCTAAAATAAAAGCTCACTTGGCTCACAAAATTGCCCTTATCCAAACAACTGGGAACAAATGGCTCATTTCATACACCAAGACAGTCTATATCAACACCAATATACCACCTATCAAAAAGGGAAAGTTGCCTCCAGGTACACATTTCTACATAGGCCCCTGATGCATCAGTCTAGTTTTGTATCTTAAATCCTTCAAATCACTTCCTAAAAAGCATCTTACTTGAAGAGAGCATTTATAATTGTAAGTATAATCCAGGTTAAGCTCTGTGGTGTGCAGTGATATCATCTCTCATGTCCCACTAGTCATCGTAACCCAAGTTAGCTATTTTCATGGAAAGACAATATCCTTGATATTTTACAGATTGTAAAACATTAATTGCATTAACAATTGTATATACATTCTTCTATATGTTTGGATGTATTTAGAGAATAGATATTGATCTAATATTACTCTTTTATGAATTACGAATATGCTTGTTTATACAGTGTAATGATATGGTTATTCTTTGATGTATTCTGCCTTGCCTTTTGGCCCAGGACATCATTGTAAAGGGTACTTGGACTAGTCCTCACGGCCTGTTAACAAAGAAAAGTAAAATAAAATAAAAATAAAATACTGCTGATCACGTCTCGAAAATAAAACTGTAAACTGGAAGGTGCTCGTCACTTTCTTTACCTATAACTCAGTACCCCAAATCCAGATAAAAAGCTAATGTGTTCAATTATGCAGGGTACAATATACATTTTTGCAACAGACAATATGCCATGACCAATAAAAAATAACACATCTGAAATTATGAAACGCATGTTAATTAAAATAATAACAATAAACTAATACTTGTGACATTATCAGAAAGTTTACTAAAGTGGTCATGGTATAAATTCATTCATGCATTTATATATTTATTATGCAAATCTGGCCCCAGTGGCCACTGGCAGCAAAAACTTTGAAATTACTACTTGCACATTTGTTATCCAGGTTCTATACATAGCCACACTCTAAAGAGAAAATTGTAAATATCAAATTCTGTACACTGCAAGCTTGACGTTTTTCTTTTTTTCTAAGTATTTCCAGTGGTTATCTACTTGCATGTGTTATATAATAATATTTATTGAGGACTGTACATGGGAATAAGTATGGTGGGTATTATCCATCATTTACTTTTCTGATTTATCTACCAGTTTCACTGAATCTGGAATTCAACAAAGGGTTCTTTAGCCACCCTAAGCATGGGGTTAGCAAATAAGAAAATAAGCAAATAAATAAATATAAATTGCTTGGTAGTGATAATCGCTATCCTAACTCTGAAATAAGAGAGCTGGTCTTGAACTCTGAACTCTTCACAGTGTCATTCTGACTGATGGATCTCTGGCATCTAGTACAGTGAGTGAATGCAACTGTCAGTTTCACAGGAAGAGACTGCTCCATCAGACCAGGAAACTGCATGTGCTTTAATTAAACAAAGGTAAAGATTTAAAGATAAACATAACATGGCCAAGTGTAACACAGCAAAAGGAGGTTAATGTTCCTTTCCGAAATAATCTCTAATATATAAAATTAAAATGGCAGTTGTGCTTTAAAATCTAAATGCCTTCAAGTGAAGTGCTGTATTTCCTTTCTTTACCTTTTCTTATTTTGGTTAATTTCTTTAAAGCCTGTAAAATCAAGCATTAAAAGAATGACAGAGTATTGTCTAAACCTCTACACTAGCACTGGGAGGGAGAGAAAAACTCATTGTGCAATCTAGCTGAACTCCTTTTTGGCTTGAAAATTTTTTTTATTAGTGTTTGTGACTATGCCAGCTCTTAATTAGTTAGATGTATATATTTTTCTCTGCTCCGTGGTTTCATTTGGCTACAGTTCAAACTTCATGCAACCACATAATTATCTGTACAATAACTGATCAAACCCTACACATTTAGCTAATCATATTAATACCACACAAACAATGTGGAGCCATACCTCCAAATGTATGTGCATTTGTTGGACTTATTGTGAACTCTATGGCAGTTCAATAAAAAAAAATAGTTGCAAAACTAACTGATTTGTCATTCCTGCAATTTGAGCTGTCAGCATATTGGCTTGTGTTGCTTAGACCTGCTAAATGCACACACATATGATTATTTTTTCATGGAGACATTCTTTCGTCACATCTTCCAGCTCAAACAAATGATTCAGCAAGAATATATGAGACTTTTTCCAGCTGTGTGCCCACTACCATTCATTTACCTTTTTTAGTTGTTTGGTGCTCCTTCTTAGTCTACCACTGGTTAGCCAGTCATTTTGTTCATCAAAAGCAGCTATCTAAAAACAATACTAAGTTGCTTGTGTAGTATTAAGTAAATTTCCCACTTGTCTGTTGAGTCACACTTCCACAGAATGTTTTACATTTTTTATAAATTTGTTTTCTAATTATTCATTGAGTACTTTGAACAGGTGCTTCTCTACTAGTTTTATGCTCCTTATATAACTGGGACATCTTGGTTTCATTTATCACATTGTATATTGCCTGAGTTCTGATATCCTTTGACTAAAGGATAAAAAGACTGAAATATTATGTGGTCATAGACAAAATAATTGTGGCAAAATATAGTCGAACAGTTTAAGATTTTGAACCCTATAATCCTGATTCCAGAAATTAGCATTTGCAGGATATGAATATGGTTGCATTTAACTATCTTGAAACCTTCAACTTTTTCATACGTAAATATGTACACTTTTTTGTTCAGGAACAACGCTATCAATAGAAAGGTCAAACTTTATGTCAGATTCATTGACGATTCTTTATGATCATTGAAGGAGATGAAAGTATAGCCAAGGATTTAGTCAACACCTTGAATGAGTCCACAGACTTTTTGCATTTAACATACACATTTAATCCAACATCAATTGCATATTTGGATGTGACACTGACCAAAAAACGAAATATTGAAAGAATATGAAGCTAAAATTTTTAGAAAACCTACTTATTCGAACAAATTTTTACACTACTCAAGCGCACACCCGAAACATCAAAAGAAGTCAGTGGTTAAGGGCCAGTTGGAATTTACATAAGAATGCTCTAACCTAAAACAAATGGTTTTGTATAGGGCATACCCCATTACATTAATAGAAGAACTTATAGAAGAGGTAACAATTAAAAGAAATAATGGGGTATACAAGCTCATTTTAAAACGACAACATAATAGTGTGCATAACCAAAATGACAAAACCATCACTGCCACACTTCAAGGATGTATGCAAGAAGACATTGAAGCCAATTTCAATTTGGCTTGTGTATTAAGATTTTCCTTAGACTATGAAAATATAAGAAAAATTTTAATGAAAAATTGGATGATACTTAATGATGACAATACATTGGTATGTAAATTGGGAACTTCACCCAAGATACTATGGAGAAAAGGAATAAGTTTCAAAGAATTATTACAGAACAATTGATATGGCATCCCTTTAAGAACTAATAGAGGCATGATGCAATGTGGCAACTGTTCATTTTGTCATTTAATGTCATTGGGGGTCAACATAGAGATCAATGGCTTCAAATTGCACACTAAAGGCAAATTCAACTGTAATTCAAAGGGAGTGGTGTATTTAGCAGTTTGTCAATGTTGTCCATCATTTTATATAGGAAAAACTGAGCGGAGACTAAAAGATAGGGTTTATGAACATCAGAGAAGTATAAGATTACAAAAAGAAGATAATGCACTTGCCAGACACACTATGGCTTTCCCGGATCACAAATTCTGGTTTAGAGCAATAGACCAAATTAAACAAGATGTGAGGGGAGGCCCCTTTGGCCTATTGCTTGAGAAATTGGAATTATTGTGGCAAATTAAGCTTAATGCATACACTAGTCCAGGTTTAAATAAGAAATGTTCTTTGATGTGTTTACTAAAACTTAAAAGTTTAGAGAGATGATTTTATATTACATTATTTAATTAACTTTAGTATATAAATAAATATGTGGTTATATAAATAAGTATAATATTATGATATATAATTTAAAAGGCATAATGCCAAGATACCATAATGATTTAGGTGCTGGTTGAAGTGCTTTTCATTTAAAAGGCGCTATTACATTAGGTATGATGTAATTCAACAAGTAGACATGTTTTACATAGTTTTATATACATTTTTTTATTAAATTCTATTTGGAATTTATTATATTCAATAATTAGTTAATATCAAGAAATTTGGTGGATTTATAAAACACATGGGGTATATTGTCTATATCTATTTGGTTGATTATGTTATGTATCGATTCACGATCACTTGATTTGCTGTAATTTTGCTCAACAATATTGCTGTGTTTTTAAGTTATGTAAGTATAATTAAGTTAAGTATATTTTAACATAGTGTTTAATATAATTTTAAACAAGGTTGCATTATTTTAAATTATTTGGAATAATGTTTTTTATTAAAGTAACTTTGATAAGTCAGTATAAATGAAGTGAATGTACTAATGAAAGACATAATTAGTACATTATATGGGGAAATTTTAACAGAGTATTCAAAATATTTTTTCATGATTCACTTGTAGTTTTTATTAAGGTATAGGATTTTAAAGTGGAAATATTAGGGCTGCTGCAGTAGCGCTGACACAGTTTATAAGCATTACATCAAGGCATTAGGATTAATGAACGAAATGTCATTGTTGCTGGTGATATACACCTTTAAGATACACTGATGCTGTGAATTTTTGGCGGGGGATTTTAGAATGGAGTTTATAAATTTAGTGTTTGAATTATAACTGACACTCTTTGTTTGTAATTCTGAAGAAGTCTAACCATCTGGTTTAGATGAAAAACGTGTTTTATTTTGAGCGTTTAAAATAAAGAGTGTGTTTCAACGAGTGGCGGCTTTAGCGGTTTTTGTATAAATTTCCCACTTGTCTGTTGAGTCACACTTCCACAGAATGTTTTATATTTTTTATAAATTTGTTTTCTAATTATTCATTCAGTACTTTGAACAGGTGCTTCTCTACTAGTTTTATGCTCCTTATATAACTGGGATATCTTGGTTTCATTTATCACATTGCATATTGCCTGAGTTCTGATATCCTTTGACTAAAGGATAAAAAGACTGAAATATTATGTGGTCATAGACAAAATAATTGTGGCAAAATATAGTCGAACAGTTTAAGATTTTGAACCCTATAATCCTGATTCCAGAAATTAGCATTCACAGGCTATGAATATGGTTGCATTTAACTATCTTGAAACCTTCAACTTTTTCATACGTAAATATATACATTTTATTGCTATTTTTTCTCACCTCTCAAAACTTTAGATCCTGAAATATATGATTCTCACAGAATGAAGAAAGAACTGCCTGTTCCTACACCCTCAAGTATCTTATATTTTCCCAAAGCTGTGCATAAACGGTGTTATTTCTTATGTATGAACTTCTTATTTGCTGGGAAGATCATACTGATTTGTAAGTTGTTTGATAAAAAAATCTATTTATTTATTTATTTTTTTAGCCATTATGCTAGATAATAAAAAACTGCTACTTATTGTACCGTGTTGTCATTTTTGTTATAACAAACATTTTTGATATAAGAGTGGAAGTTAGGTAAATGCTGAGGTACGTCATCATAATAGAAAGTGAAGTGAACAGGACTATTCTTTGCACTGAAGTTTGACAAAGTATGAATCCATTAATCTTGCTTCTTGATTTCTGCAGATACTCAGAATCATCTGCAATGAAATATAACCTATACCAGTATAGAATAAAGTTACAGATGGTTTTATTTAATTGTGGATATGTAAAGGGTCTCCTCCCAGAAATGTCATAGGGGATATTTCTACACATAGAGACAAATTTCATATACTGAGAGTAAATAACATCTGCTAACTTACTTTTTGTTAAACATAATTTTGTTATGCTGTATGGCCTAAAGCAGTTGACAGTAAAAGACACTTAAATATATTTCATCAAAGAAAACATGAGTAAAAGGACTTAATATCCTGTGCGTGTGAAGTGAGGAAGAACATATACCAGCTACAAATAGTTTAGCTTGTGTTTTAAGGAAGCATTGATTGTGCTTCTTGTTTTATCATAAAGCCTATAGCCTAACAGCATATGACAGTGTCTACATTTAAAAATATACCATACACAATACTTTAACCTTATGCTTTTCAATGATGTGACTCATGAAGGAATGAGTCCTGTAATGCCAAAGTGCTGAATCTCATGGGAGGCATCGAAACACAATGGATCGACTATAATCTGTCATAAAGACTGCTTCCAACCTTAGATCATATATTTTTTTCCTTTTTATAACAGTATTCCTCACAATTTTACCCAGCTATTATAATCTAATATAACTAAGGTGTTGTTCCATACAAGGAAGCTACCAGTTCATACAGTATCAATTTGCAGTCCAGGTACGGTTGCCAGTTCTGCATATCAGAACAATCTGCATAAGATGTGACACTGTGCAATTTCTTCTTCATGATATTTTATTATTTTTTAAGCCATAACACATAATCACTGCAACATCGTCATGCTGGTCTCTCATCTGGCTCTTAGGATTCTCAAAAGTCTCTAGCAATAAAATGGATAGTATCACTTTTCAATATGCCAGAATAAATTTATAAACACAATAGGCATGTATCATTTTTCAATCATTTTTCCTACTAATAAATATTAACTTTGTATAATAGGGATGATCAGTCTGGAGAAGATGTTATGCTAAGAGTTTTACATACCCACATATGAAATTGGTCATACAGGCTTTTCCATCATAACCAAGTATGAAGAGTTCTCAGCAACCTCATACCCAAACTGTTTTTAACATTATAATAAACACGTACAAATAATTAATGTAGTTAAAAAGGCAAATATAACATTTCTTGCTGACAAGAACATGCTTTGGTATCCGTGTGTTACATAGCTTCTTTGCACCACCCTACCCATAGGAGGTAGTTTAGATACCCACTCAGTATACACACCTTACCTATACCTTAATTTCTGAGTGAAGCCATGACATCTATCTAAACTGCTAATTCTTGGAGATTATTATTTTATCTTATTCCTCTGTGTGAACAATTGTTCTTCCCATTTAATTTCAAAGATCATTGCTTGTAGACATCAACATAAGACTGAGATTTTGATGTGACTTTCCCCAGAGGTAGATAATTCTGGAACAACATGATCACTGAGATATAGGAAAGTCTTGAATTCACTTTGCAAAGGTTTTGTTTTCCATAAAGCAGATATACAGGACATACTAGCTGCATATCTCTTTATCTCTCTTTCCTGTTCTCACACCATGTGGCAAACTGGGCAACGAACTTCCTTCAGCTCTTGTTGTTTCTCTAGCAGTTAAGGGTTTTACGGGCTCAGGTTGCTAGTCAAAGGCCCAACTCTCCTTGGAGAGTGTACCACACATTCGCACACACACACACACACACACACACACACACACACACACACACACACTTACACCTAGGGCCAACTTAGAGTGTCTAATCCACTTACTGCATGTCTTCAAAATGTGGGAGGAAAGTGGAGCACCCAGAGTAAACCTACACGAAAGCAGGGAGGACATGCACACTCTGCACAGAAGCCACTCCAGTCAAGAATTGATATAATTTCTTTGAATAGGCTACAGACGTGGATTCAGTATTCCAGATATATGCTACTTGTGCTGAAAAAGACATAAAATTACTACAAATAACAATAAATATTTTACTATGAACTATTTTCAAAGATTTGATTTCAAAATGGCAATGAAAAAATGTTCCTTATCATTAGTATTTCCCTTTTGATCCTGAGTGTCAGTTCTGTGAAAGTGTGATTGAAGACAATGACCTGTCAGTACTGTGAAAGTGTGATCAAAGACAATGACCTGTCATTACTGTGAAAGTGTGATCGAAGACAATGACCTGTCAGTACTGTGAAAGTGTGATTGAAGACAATGACCTGTCAGCACTGTGAAAGTGTGATCGAAGACAATGACCTGTCAGCACTGTGAAAGTGTGATCGAAGACAATGACCTATGTGAAAGGCATTCTACCAGGAAAACTCACTTGATATATATATATATATATATATATATATATATATATATATATATATATATATATATATTCACTTCAGAAGACTGGCTGGCATTGCTTTCAAGAAAACCAAGCTAAAGAAAGACCAGCCTATATATACCTGAGATGGTCGACAAGCCATTTGATCGACTTTCATTTGGTTGACAATTCATTTGGTCGACAGGCATGTGCGACCCTGGAGTTGATATATATAGTTAGGGGGTGTGTGGGGGGCACAGCCCTCATTAGATGTGGGGCAAAGCCCCCCACATAAAACTGCTTGTCGACCAAATGAACTGTCGACCAAATGAAAGTTGATCAAATGGCTTGTCGACCATGTGATAGGGATATATATATATATATATATATATATATATATATATATATATATATATATATATATATATATATATATATATATATATATATATATATATCTTCAGAGGACTGAAAGTCCAAAATCATGAATTTCAAAAGACTGAGACAAAAATCTTGAAAGTTCAAAAGACTGAAAACTCAAAATACTGAATCTCAGAATACAGAAAACATACAGAATACCAACACTTACCATACTCCAGCTGTGCTCCCCACACCCCATGCTACTTAAATATATCAACTCTGAGATTGCACTCCACAGAACAAAATGGCAAACATACCATTATGTGTTTCGTGACTGCCTGTTGTAACCTTAGTCATGTTCCCTTTTAACTTGCTATACTACAACATAACTCATGTTAATGTACTGAAGTGCGATCTCGGAGTTGATATATTTAAGTAGCAGGGGGTGTGGGGGGGGCACAGGGGACTTGCCCCCTTGGTTATACTTGGAGAAAAGTAATATGGTTTGTCTTCTATTTGTTTCTGTATCTTGTTTTCAGTATTTTCAGATTCAGTATTCTGAGATTCGTTATTTTGAGTTTTCAGTCTTTTGAACTTTCTGGATTTTGGTCTCAGTCTTTTGAAATTCAAGATTTTGGGCTTTCACTCTTCTGAAGTGAATCAAAAAAAAAGAATATATATATAAAAAAAAACACTTTCCCTGGAAGTGACTTGCAAACCTTACAAGACCACAGAGAACAATGCATACAAATTGTTGTTACCAATGACACCAGAAGGTGATGACATTTTTTTATCCCTGACTACATGCTTTTACACTAACTGGTATACATGTGTATTGCATGGATGCAGGAATATATTAGTATATGCAGAAATCTAAGGTAGCATCAGAGTAGGTAATAAGGTATCTAAAAGCATTTGGGTGATCTTTTTACCATTCACCAACAACAGACAGTCCAGAAGTAGACTAATGCCTCATTCTCTCAAAGAGGTAGGATAGCAGTCCTATGCCACACTCATTGATCTCCCTGCCTGTGGTCATCTTTTAAACCCAGGTCAACAATAATGGGCTGCTCTGTGAAATACCAACTTCCTGCAAGCCAATGAGCCAAAAGGATGAAAACAATGTTTAAACACAGAAAATCCAAAAAACTCAAAAACATTTTGCAGGGGAAACAAGGCCCTATACACCCGCAAATGTGGGGGACAAGCCCTCCACACAGTCTGGACTTACATATACTATTTTCATGGTTGCAAGTGAATTGCTGCCAGTGCACACTTACAAACACACTGGCAATGATTTCTTGTAGTTAACAGCATTCGGCATTATGCATTTCAACTTTTTTTCTCTTTGTGCTACTGATGCTCAAGCAATTCACCTCGACCAACTGTAGAGGAGTTGCATTTATGTAGATGGTGATTAAACACCTATTCCAGCAGATCCAGCACATGAAACAATGAACTTTGACATGTAAACTAATATTCACACTTCTGAAGACTATTATAGCAATCAAGCTATGAAAGATATCAAACCTTTTTTTCCTAGGTTTTGCACAGGGTTATCTCTTAAATTGCATTTGAAAGTCAATTGGCTTAAAAAATAGCAGGATAGTGCAATATATATTTCATAACTTCAGCACAAACAACCAGAATGTAGTTTTTTAAAGCTTATTACACGTGAGCAAGTGATTAAAGTAGAAACATACTCTAAGCTGAAGATTCATCTTGAACATGGTCATTGCTGAAATGGTAGAATTATTTCTAGTACAGTATATAATAATAATAATAAAATTAATAATAATAACAATCAATCATCATCATTATACTCATAATAATAACAACAATTTCACAAACAGATGTCTGTGTTAGCTATTCCTCCTCAGTCACAGATCATTCTTTTATCACTAAAATGGCTGCTTGCAAAACATGTAACTGTTAAGGAAATCTATTAGAAAAAAAATAAAATAAAATAGGAAATAAAACATAATGTAGTAGTGCAATGCATATAGCATGCTCACATTAAGTGGACCTCAAGTTTATTAATTTCCATTGCAGCTCTAAAAAGGACCCTATAATTGTTTTAAGCAAATGTTTTCCCTTTGGTGACAAAATGCAAACCTCTGAAGCTGCAGCTTTAATTGTTTTGAATGTTTATTTAAATCATTCAAAAATTACCTTCTGGCTTCAAAATATTAAGTATACTTTTTCATATGTATAAAATCCGTAATCAGTTAGACAAAACCAATATGGTGCTTTTTGGCATTTCATCAAACAATGAAATCACGCACGCATATTCTTGACACAAAAGACAAATGATGTAATAATGCAAAGGAGTTTCTTTATCTCTACAGAACTTTACATCCGTGAGTTGTTTGCATATTTCGTTACTTTAAATGGTGGGGAAATGTTATTAAAATGCTTGTAGCAGTTCTTCTAAACTAGAATCCTTTTTGTTTTATTGTATTTAATATAAAGGCAGCAATTATTTGATTCTGAAGTTATGAAAATGTGTACCTTATGAGAAAACAAGCAATTGAGCTATAATTGGTGTCATTTTTCACTGAGCTGGCAAGGTGGTTGCAGATCTGGCATGTTGTTTTCAGAAAACTGCAGTCATACTTTTTTTCCTCCTAAGAATTCAACACATCTTCAGCTAGGCTGGCAAGTAACTGAGACAATGTTTACATTGCAACGAGTGGTTCGAAATGTGTCATGTGCAATTTGCCATGTTTTGTCCATACTGCTTCAGACAGAATACTTGATAAATAGGAAAATGCCATTGAAGAGGTTCTAGCAGTTTCGCCTCCCTATTGTAGCACATAACATGAATGCTTTCTCCTGGTCTCTTTCCCATTGTAGCTCACACCATCAATGCTTCTTTCTAGGTCAAAGATTTTTTTTAATTGTAACTCCATGTTTTAGAATGGTGACCTGTTAATATTATTTGCAGTTATATTAAAGCACGAGGAATGCAGTAGATTAGGAGATGTCACTTATCAGAAATGTAAAATATAATGCTATTCTCATTTTTCATATTGCATTCTTCTGTTTGGTATGGTTTAGGCACTAATGTCTAATAAGAGTATGTTAGCATTGAATTTGTGCTTTATTGGTCAGAGAATAGGACATTTTTAATAATAAATATTATGTGCTGTTATCTGATGATATAATATGTATATCTACAAACTTAGGTGGTGATCTATTGCTTTTCTTGTTTTTTGATTGAAAAAAATAACAAAATATGTTCAAAAAAACACATAATTTTATATTTCCTGTTCCAGAATTTGAATCTGGAATGACAGTAAAACATGAAAACTCACAAGAAGTTAAAAAATGGGGTTTGATGGCAAAAGTTCTATCCAATATATTTTGCTTTTGCTGTCTGCATTGTAATTTATTTATTTGCCAGGAAATTCCAACTGGACACAGGTCCTTTTTCAGTGGAGGCCTGGGGAGAAATGCTCCACAGAACAATAAATGAGCAGCAGAGTACATGAAGAACAATTGAATATACATACAATAGCAAATAATACATACTGCAGCAAACATTAGATATACATATGATATGAAACATAGTAATGAACAGATATACCAATGTCTAGCTAGAAGCTATGAATAAAGCTAGGATGTATATACAGCTAGTACTAAGCTCAAATGGATACTCTTCTAAACTCATATATCTAAATCTTATATACAGATATTGCAGTAAATTCAAACAGATATAAAGCAGATGCTCCACATGAAGATGGAACAAACCAGAAGGGCTACTGGGATGGAAGGGAAAGATAGAGGAGTAAGAGAGGGGAATGAGTGAGTAGTATATGTGAGAGGAAGCTAGGTGTAAGTCAGTTGGATATGTATTTGTAGTTGAGATGAAGTGAGGTAGTTAAGCATGTTATAACATAATTAACAAAAATTAACAAATAATAGGCTTTAATACATTTTAATTTTAAAATCTATTACAGTATTTCAGATCTTATAAGAAATATTGACAAAACCCACCTAATCTTAATTAAAAGACTAAGTGTAGTTTGCACATTCTGCCCTCTTTCTCAAAATTAATATTACCATTCTTAGCTTTGCGCTTTGTACTTATTTGAAGTGTTCCACATAGAACAATCCAAGTATACTAGATTGGCTAACAAGTATAGTAATAGAAAGAATTTGTGACTTTAAGACACAAATGATTCTGCATCAGTTCAAAGCTATTTATTGATTCTTTTACAGACAGATAACATGCTTTTCAGATGAGTTTGTCCTAAAATGATATATTTAAACAAAAATAACCTTCTATAGTTAATTCTCATACAATCTCTCACACTCTGTAAATATTGTAAAAAGCTTTTGACTTTAACTGTGTGAATTTGTTAAAAAGTATCTGCACAATATTTTTCTGCTATGGGCAATATTGCTCACGCTTTGTATTATTTGATATGTATTTGTACTTGTACTTTTATTTTTATTGGACTGCTATCTTTACTGTAATCTGTTTCATGGAGCTTTTTTCCCTGAGCCTCCACTGATTATGGGCTTTCTGGGCCCAGTGGACTTCCCCAGTAATCAAACTGGAAATAAATAAATAAATAAATAAATAAAGTATATAGTACAACAAGTTTATACTATGCACTGGGGCAAAATGAGAAGTTCACTCACATCTCTTATTAAGATATATCTCTACTGCTATCCTAGACCCAGCCTTATGCAGATATGACATCTAGATGATCCCATTTGTGGAAATCAGTCATATTTCTTACTATGTCATGTGTCAGCAGAAGTATGAACAAATTATCCTTCACATAAGTTAAACTTTCTAAAACCAGTTTTTACATTTATTTGGAACCTTCTGGCCAGTTTTCTCCAAATTGTGTGTATCCTTTTGTTAACCAGGTTAGTCCCACTAGGTCAGTAGCCTTTTTTCAGGGAAGACTTGAGGTGGTAGTTATACTACTAGAGACGATTTTTGATAGGTGTTGTGGGATCTTTTACATCCACCTGAATTACCACCAACACAGGCAGATAGGGTTTCAGTTTAACACCTCATCCAAAAAATGACACACTCAGGAGAAGAGCACTCCCCTCCCCATGCTGCATTATTGTGTGAGTAGTGCATCTGCCTGCTGTCAGATTAGAACCCACTACCTTCTGCACCTATTTTCTGAGAAACACAACAAAGTATGCCAGTTCTGAAGTCTGGTTGTGATAATACATAAGTACCGGTGAGTGTGTTACCTGATGGGGCACAGACACTTCTAAATTAAAATAATATGACACAAATTTTAATTTTGTATTAAATTATATTGTCTTCCATTCCACTGCAGTTAACAAATTTCCATCTGCTAATGATTTTTTTTCCCTTCAAACGTTCAGTATCCTAGTACAATAGGCAGGGAAGCAAAATAGGAAGGAGAAGTGAGATGAATACATTGCAGTGACCATCTTGCAGGGAAGGAGTTTATTTATCCTTTGCTGGCAGGGTTAATCCATTAGGCTGGTAGCCTCTTTTTAGGGTAGACATGAGGTGATATTTCTACTACCTGTGGAAATTTGGCCAGGGGATCGGGAGTCTTCTTATATTATTTTTGATAAGTGCCATGGGATCTTTTACATCCATCTGAGCTACCACCGACTCAAGCAGATGGAACCTTGGTTTGACATCTCATCCGAAGGATGAACCTCCCTCACTGAGAGGGACTCAGTAACATTACATCCCTCCTCACACCATCATGCTTTTTTTACTCTCTGATGGACTTGTCATCTCTTAGTCAAATGTCAGGAGCTGCTCGACATGGACTTCCTCTAGGTGGCACCCTATGGTGGAAATCCACAAAGTCACACCTACTGGTGATGGTGAACCAGCATCGGATGGTCACTCAGTCATTCTCTACCTGGCTGCTGCAGCATAGGAGCTATTAATCAATCTTTGGTTGTCCAGAGACTTAAGCAGTGCCAAAACTGCAGTCCTAGAGCCACCTGAAATAACTGTTGCATGTTGTTATTATTCCTGTACACTTATTCTTAGTATTTGTTTAACATGGAACTATGTCTCGCTTTTGCTGTATATATATATTAATTGATTAGCTAGTTATGCTGCCCTTTCATTACAATTTCTCTATGTATCCTATCTTGTGTGCACTTTGCTTCAATTTTACCATCTTTTGCTGCCTGGGTGATATACCACTTCAGCTAGCAGTTTCCTGTGCACTGATCTGAGTCACAATTGCAACCCTCTTTCACTCCTTTTCAAGTTAAATGTTAGGTGTCTGTGACATGGACAAAATACATGTTCATGCTACATTTTACAATGCAGATTTATGACATCCTTGCTCCACTAGATGAACAGCTTAATCATTATTACTGGAACAGGATCTCATACAAGACAGGCAACCTGTTTTTTACTTAAGTTGATGGGGACTGACTGACATCCATGAATTTCCTGTCTGACTTCTTTTACTTTGTAATTGCTTGTACAGCTAGTATTGCTTGTACAGCTAGTAATAGCATGTACTCTTTCAAACTGCAAGCATTGTTAATGTATATTTTTTTACATAGAAATCCTGAAAATTTAAACTTAAATGGTGACTAAATGTGCATGTGATTACAAATTAGGAGCTGTCATTGAATCCCACACTGACACAAATGTTCTCCAGGAGGGGCTGATGCAGATAGACAACTGGTGTTAGAGCCATGGACTAAAACTAATTGCTAAGAAATGCATAACAGTATCCTTTTGGAAGTCATCTACCCATGGTAACTATCATATTGACAACACACTCATTAGAGCTGACCCTGTAGTCAGGGATTTAGTAGCACACATAGATAGTAATCTAGCCTTTGACCATCATGTGTCTACAGCAGTGAGAAAATCATTTGATGTTTCACAACTTATAAACAAAGGTATGGTATGTAAGCCCAATTAAGTCATTGTTCTACTGTGTTTCATTGGACCTTTCATTGAGTGAAATGCCCTCTTTGGTATGTACCTAACCAGGCATATCCAACAATTGGAACATCTACAGAGGTTCCTCACTAAAAGAATACAAGGCTTAAGTAAAATGTCCTATGCAGACCACCTCAAGGCTCTATCCCTGTATTCTCTCTCCTACAAGCTTTTGAGGGGAGATCTATGCCTGACATACAGAGCATTGTCAGACCCCACTCTGATGGACATCCTGTATATCCGCAAAACAAACAGCACCAGAATTACCCATTCTAAAGACTTAAACCTTGCCTGTGATATAAATAGGACCTGATGGAGAGACAGGTATGTATCCCAGAGATTACCCAATTTCTGGAATAGGCTTCCCATCCATGTGAAGCCGAGTTCCTCACAAACCCAATTCAAGTACAAACTAGATCAATTGGATGGAGAACAGGAGATTCATCCCTAGTTTGGCAGATATGGACACAGGAAACCTGTAAATGGTTCATCTCCCAGGCCCTAGCTTGTAAATGCTTCATCTCCCAAACTCCTGCTTCACTTATCAAGGGTGTCAGAACTTGTCAGAGATTTGGGATACATGGCTAGGCTTAAAAAGGCCCTTATGCTTCTTAGCCTAGTAAACACCTATGAACCTATGGGCCTATAAACATTTTCTGTAATCTGAACATTTTTTTGCAGTTTTAATTTTCATTCATATTTTTCTTCTTTTTTAATTATAGTATTACCATACATCATTTCATATGTAATCACTTTCTATGTTTTATGCATATCATTTAGTTGGTTTTAAATTTAATTAATTTTAGTTGCTCTAATTATTGTCATTAAGTTACTCTACCAGGTTATGACATAAAAGAGACTGTTGACAAGGTTACCTATCCAGATATCAAAGTGCAAAGTAAATACAAAATAAATAATTGCTGATGCATCCCTCTTTAAACAGCGTAAATGTCATTCTCATATCCAACTATGAAGACCAAGGACTAGCATTCATACTCCACAGTTCAATTCATTCTTGTGGAAAAAATTATTTTCACTCATTTATAATGAGACACTACCCTGCAAATTGTCAATGCAGCCACAACTTAAAGTGACCTTTTGTCATATATGCAACATGTATGTTTGCTCATTACAGCCATCCATACTGCATTTTTCATACTTAGGATGTAAACATACAACCCACATGGAAGTATAACTGAACATATGCCTGTATTGTTTCTCCCTCCCACAGTTGTTTCCAGATTGATAAAAGGAAGGAGAGATCTGAGTGGTATGTATTAATGGCTACAATTCCACTAAATATGATTCTTAGAGCAAGGCCCCAGACCTCATCTCTCATTTCAACACGCAAATCTTATATTTGCTGACTTATGCCTAAAACCATCTGCAATATCAGGAAATATGAAGCTAGATTACTGAGATGGTTGGGAGAGGATTCTTACAAATGTCAGTCCTTCTGTGCAAACCACTACTCCTGTCCCAAATTACAGCCATTGCTGTATTTACATACTTTGCTGTCCTAGGGACTAGTTATACAAGAAACCCCAGTCATACGGATACAACTTTAGTTTTGCTACTATTACACAAGTTTTGCTTATTTCTTAGAAGGAAGTAAGCCACATACAGATAATAAATATTTGTGTGGCTTTCCCAATGAATTTGTCATGTACTAGAGACTTAATTACAAAAGGAATTGATCGTGGAGAAACATGTTAAGCTAAACAGTGCAGGCCTGAGTCAAAAACCAAGGACTCTAGCAGACCTCATTCAAAATAGGTTAATGTGGACTCCCATAGTCCTACACTCATGTCCATAAGGGACACTGACTCGAAATGCTGAAACATGTCTGAGTTGTTTAGTAATAACTGCTGCCAATATAGATCTCTGAAGTAAGAGTGTTGCTTATTTATTTATTTTAGTTTGTTTACCAGGATAGTACACTGATCACTATAGATCATTTCATGCACAGCCCGGGTGAAGAGATTCACAATAAAAAAAAAAAAAGAGTAAAGTCACAAACACAGAGTAATCACAGAAGATAGATAATCCCATAGACAATTGAAACAAAATGTAAATAATATTAACAGAGTAGAGAATCAAATGTGAATTAATTTTAGTAATAAATAAGAGAGGCAAGTAGTAGATGAGAATAGAAAACAAAAGTAGAAGTGATGCAGGTGAGGAGGGAGTTAGGTCATGTGTCCAGTGCAAAAGTACTTATAGTCAGATTTTTGATGAAGTTGTCTTTTTTTTTACTAATTTTTTTTTATTATTTCAAATAAGATGTCTTAAGAAACATTACATGAAATAAAGATAAATAACATATTTACAATTCTAAAACATTACTAACTTCAAACCATTATATAACTATTTACATTGGTGTCTATGCAAATAACATTGAAATTCTATATTATATAAAGTTAGAAACATAAGATGATATATCTTCTTCGATCTTTTCGAGTATTTCCAGTACTTTCATCCAAGAGTAATAGTAAGAAGTAGATCTTTTAGTTCTGTTCTTCACTGTTAATATTTCCATGTGAGCAACTGTTGTTAAATTCTCAAATTCCTTGAACGTAGGAGAAGCCTCATTTTTCCAGTGTATAGTTATGATTTTACGTGAAATTGCCAATAGTGACCATAGGATTTTAGTGTCTTTTTTTGGTACACAGTTTGGAATAGGAGAGTTGAATAAAATTAAAGACTTTGTTAATTGAAAATTATCATTATAAACAGTCTGAAAAAATAGTTAATGGATTTCCAGTACATATTGAGATATATACATTCATAAAAAACATGCTGCCAATCTGCTTTTATCTTGGTATGGCATCTCTAACATTCATCTTCAATAGAATACATTTTGGCTAACCTATGTGGTGTATAGAAACTTCTGTGTAGATATCTCCAAGTGAATAATTGCCAGTATTTTAATAATGTAGAAAATTTGGAAGATTTTAGAATATTACTTTTTTCTTCTTCAATTGGAGGATGGTTGTTTATTAAAGTATAATAATCCCAGTATGATTTTTCATGATAGTTTTTTTTTAACAATTTTATAGATATTAGACAAATAACCTGTACCCTGATAAGGCTGTTTTGTGATAAGAATAAGGTATTCAATGAGTTTTGGAGCTTCATGTCTAACTGAAGGTTGCATTTGTTCTATTTTATTTATAAGAAAATGCCTTAGATTTTGTAAAAACAACCAATTGTCTTTATTTATATTATAATTATAAATTATCTGTTCATTTGTTAGAATTTTCCCTTTCTCTATTCATTGATGCCAAAAGAGTAATGTTTCTTCTTTAAGTATATTTATTTTAGATATTTGGAATGTATCTAGAATATTTGGTGTAAAAGCTATAGGGAAAATAAGAAAAATCCAAAAATTAATATTTGGTATTTTGTTTATATATGTTTTGAACACTGAAAGTGTAGAGCTTATATAGTTTGATGGCAATTTATTAATATTATTCCTTTTCCCTAAAAAATAATCTTTTAACATCCATATAAGGGGTGATGGTATTACTGTTAATTTGTCTTGTATGTGATTATAATTGATTTCTATGTAAATCTGCTCATGGGCTTGTTTCCATATAGGTGTGTATGAATTATTTAACCATAGTGTTATGTTTTTAATAACAGATGTGGTAATATATAAATCAATATCCGGTAAATTAATTCCACCGTCTTCCCAATCTGGTAAATGTTTATTTAAGGCTATACAGGGTTTATTTGGAAACCATAGAAAATTTAAAATTAGTTTATTGTATCTTTGAATAATATATTTGGGAGGTGGCAATGCAAAATTTTGTATTAAGTATAATATTTTGGGAAATATGATTATTTTAATAAGATATAATCTGTCTGCTGTTGAAAAGATATATTTATTCCAGTAACCAATTGTTTGTTCTATTTTGTCTAGTATTTTATTATAGTTAAATATTAGAGAATCTGTTAATACATTGAGTAGATTTATTCCCAAATATAATCATTTACTTTCTGTTACTATATATATTTGGAAAATCTTTTGTTTATATTATTTTTTTTTACAATTACAGGGAATAATTTTAGCTTTGTTTTCATTAAATTGTAAGCCTGAAATATTTTGAAATTTATTCATGGAGTTAAATAGAGCATTCAGAGACTCATTTGCATCTGAGGGAGTTAATAGTATGTCATCAGCAAAGAGTTGGATTTAAAGTTTTAACATTTTATTAATACAAATGCCCTTTATATTACTGTTTGATCTGATTTGATTTGCAAAGGGTTCTATGAGTAATGCAAATAACAATGGTGATAAAGGGCAACCTTGTTTAGTTCCCTTTTTGATTGTTATAGGGCCTGATCTATGCGATCCTAGTTTAACATATGCATAGATTTTTCATATAGTATTTGGATAAGATTATTAAAATTAGAAGGAAAGTTATAGGGCCGGATTCACGATGGCTTGCATGGAGTCTAAGAGTAGAGTAAGACTCCATGCAGCCATCATGTCCGATGAGCGATCCAGAAACAGCCTGTAGGGGTGTGTAAGAGAGCTCCTAAAACGGCTCTTACATGGACAGGGCTGGGATATGCAAATTACCTCAATTGCAGGCAAAAGGCATGCAAATGAGGTAGTTTTGCGATTCAGGAAACCTGAACCTGTCCGAGTAAGAGCAGTGTCATTTGCAGAAATGTACTCAGTTGACAACTGAGTACCGTTCTGCAAATAGCAAAACGGAGCCATGACAGCTCCAAATAAAGGTTGCATCCAGTGCAGGAAGCATGCCAATGGCCAAATATACGGCCATGTGAAATGTTTCCTGATGCAATATGAAAATCAAAACATTTTATTTTTTTTCACTGATGTCCGATGTTTAAGCGTAGCGCAGCGCCGCGCAAATGGGCTGTGCTCTAAAACCCAGAATACTAAAAATTAAAACCCACAAATGTAGATTTTATTGAAATTGTTAATGTACAATGCAAGGGAATGGTAGGCTGAAGACAACATGGCCACCGAGTAGAGGTTGCTAAGGGAGGAATCTCAGTCTAAGACATGTAACCAAGCATTAGTAGGCAATCTTATGTAAATGAGCGTTAGGATAGCGAATCGCAAGTTTACACAGCAAATGAGCACAGTCAGTGGAGTGTAGGAGTAGGATATGGGGAGTAACAGAGTAGAAGATAGGTGACATCATGAGGGGAGTATGTATGAAAGAAGTGAAGCTCATTGGAGCAGAGTGGCATGTGTCAGCTGTCATTTACACATCATGGAAAGAGGTGTGTCAACAGGTAGGCTAGGGAAAGGCAAGAAATGGAAGGTGTATGCCATGGATAACACCAAAGTTTCTTGCTGAGCGGGTATGCACCCGTGTGCCCGCATGTAAACCCGAGTAAAACAGAGTGCGCGCATGTAAGCGTGAGTGCACGCGTTTAAGCCGGAGTAAGCATGTATAATGCTGTTTAAAGAGTTGTAAGTGCGTTTGCGCTGGTGTGCGTGTGTTTTAACCCAAATAAGCAAGTTTTAGTCCGTGTAAGCATGTGTGCGCACATGTTAGCTGCTGTACCCGTGTTTGCACTTGTGTGCGTGGCGCTCTCCCCCCGAGGAAACAGAAAGGAAAAAGGAAGCACAACAAATAGTAGGAAGCTACCAGGGAGCACTAGCAGAGCTAGCAGGTGAAAACAATCAGAATCAGGCAATTACACAGGCAGTACACTAGCCCAGCCCAGCCTAGCACTTAAAACTCTGCAAACAACAGTCCATTATGTTTCTCACAACAGACACTGCAGTAAGCTAATAGAAGTGAAAACTGAAAAAGCTTTACTGAGACAAAGAAATGTTAGGGGCTGCCATTGCTGTTATAAGGCGACATATACAACATGCTGAGGGTGGTGGCAATGGAAATGCTGCTGGACAACCCACAGTGAAGAGACGGAGAAGAGTGTACAGGCCCAGGGTAACCTACCAGGGGCTACATGAGCTGGAGATAGTGGAGCGCTATAGAGTGGACAGAGACCTCCTGCAGCAAATTGTTGAGCTGTGCAGGCCACACCTCACACACAGAACCAACAGAGGGGAACCCATCCCTGTGGAAACCAAGGTATGTGTTGGCCTAAGAATATTAGCAATAGGTACCTTCCAGAGACCAACTGGTGATATGATGGGGATATCACAGGCATCAGCATCCAGGGTACTACACCAGTTCCTGGATGCCATGTCAGCACATGTCAGTGATCATGTATATTTCCCCAATTCCTGTGAAGTATTGGCCAGCAATATGCATCTCTTCCGGCAAACAGCGGAATACACTGAGGTAGTGGGTGCAATAGACTGCATGCACATATGCATCAAAGCACCAGCCGGCGAGTGGGGTAGGGTCTACTTCAACCGCAAGGGCTTCCCCTCCATCAACTGCCAGGTCATGTGTGATGCCCAGGACATAATACTGAATGTGTGTGCAGGCTGCCCTGGAAGCTACCATGATTCCCATATCTGGCATCTGATGCAGCTGTACCAGACCTTTGCCAATGGGGACATCCCACATGGTCACCTAGTGGGGGATGCTGGCTATGCACTGGAGCCGTGGCTGATGACACCCATCAGAAACACACACACACCTGAACAGGAATGCCATAATGAGGCACACGCACAAACATGTAATGTAATAGAGCGTGGATTTGGGCTGTTCAAGTCACGGTTCCGGTGCCTGGACACATCTGGTGGAGCCTTGCAGTACTCACCAACTACATGTACCCAAAGTGTCATGGTATGTGCTATGCTACATAATATGATCCTGCGAAAACAGCTGCATCAGGAACAGCATAGGCCTGGGCCAAACAGCCCCCCACCATTGCCAAGGCCATCACAGGCAGAGCGTGACTCGGAGGAGGAACAACCTGAGCCTGCCCCAGTAGGCAGAAGGAGGCGTGCCCAGTATGCTTTGGCCTTGGCAAAGAGGCAACGCGTAGCACATACACTGGCTCAGTAAGAACTCTGGAAATTATACCTCTCTCCGACTCACACATATAGTAAAAGGGATGCCTAAGTTGACACTACCTGCTGTCAAACATGTACAGGGAGTGTAGTATGTGCATCCGACATAGGCAGCCCTGCAGCACCACCTAAGGCATGATTGCCATGTGTTAAGCAATATAAAGCAGTGCTAAACAGCATTTACCACCATGTAGTATATGCAAACAAAATCACACACACCAACTAGCACAACTGTGGTCAATGTTCAGTAATATTGGGCAACGTCCAGCAATGTTGGTGAATATTGAACAATGTCAGACAAGCCTGGTCTAAGTAGGGCATAGCTGAACAAAAGCCAACATGCTCATATTTGCTTAACTGGCCCTTAAGCAGCCTGGTCTGCTCAGTATGAAAATATAAAGCAGTGATGGGCCTCTAACCCAGGATACTGTGCACTATAGCCAAAATACTGAACCACTAAACCATGACAGTATTGCAGTGGTCAGACTGTACGAAGGAATGTTGATAAGTCTATGCAAAGTATTTCATGGAAACCCTGCAGACACAGCATAATCCTTGTCGAGTTATGACACAAAGGTGAGTCCTGCAGTGAGAACAGAACCTGACTTCCAACACACATTGTATAAATGTTAATATCGGTCATGTTCGCACACATCAACAAATGTAGTGGACCTCAGATAGCAGCATACTGAAAGGTCACACTGGGCATGCTCACACACTTGAATAAATGAGACAAATGTCAGGCAACAAAACACAGAATGGCAGAACTGGGCATGCTCACACACTTAGGCCATGTCTGAGTACAGCAGTGGGCCACGCATATCTGGCAGTTGCATGTGTTAACCCAGGAACCTGTCACTATACAGCAATCCGCCCTGTGCACACAGTTATATGACAATAGACACATCTATAATACAGTGGAACCCTGTCATAATCAAATATGTTCTGCAGATACCGAAGTTGTTCATAGAAACTGGTAAAGCAAAGATGATAAAGACCTGCAAACAGTATCAGCAATAAACATTGTGCATCTTGAACATTAGCATAGGTTCAGAGGTCGATACTAGGCTATCTGCCCTAGGGCATGTACAAGCCTAGCCAGAGTGTGTTTGGCATTCGCAACCCTGTCAGATTACTACACTGTGTGTGTGAATAGTAGGTCACACAAGATAGCCTGTGTACATTTAGGCAAGTGTGCCTCTGTCTAGAAGGGACACAGAAGATATCCCAGGGGTAAACATACAATCGCCCATACAGTCATCAAGATGTCTCCAGTAGGTGGTCAGTGGGTGGCTCTGCCTATGTGAAACTGGGATTACATTCTGGAGTGAGTGGAGCCTCTGGGATAAGAATCTGTCCCTCCACAATGTCCTATTAACATCTGTGCTGAGGTATACGTCCTGGAGTGTGTAGCTCCAAGGGAGTTGGATATCCTGAGGTGGAGCATGTCCAGTAATTCTGGGTTGGGTATACCTGTAAACAACAGGCACACATCATATCTGAGTAGGTGGTAAGTGACTGAGTAGAGCTGGAGTTACTGCATCTGAACTGTGCAGGGCATCTGTGTGAGTCCCTAGATCTGCTTGGTGAGGAATTTCCGTGGCCAGTACAGTTGCTGCAGGTGTCGGGTAAGGTACACCCCAAATGTGGCATTGTAAGCAAGCATGGATGTGATGAGTATAGGGGCACAATGACCTTACTCGATCTAGATGTGAAACAATATGGGATAAGGTGGCCCACATAGAAGGTGTGTCCAACCACTTTGGCAACGTGAATGTCAAAGGCGACAGTACGAACATGTCATGTCCCCAAACCCCTAACAACTCTACCGTATGTAATGGAGTACTACATATGTGGTAATGTGTGGGCATGTTGTTATTCCCAAAGGGGATGATTATGCAACTAATGGCATTTAGCTGTAGGCCATGGCTCAGGCACCAGTCATCCATCTCTGTGAGACCCTGTTTGAGTATGCATGTGGCAGCTGGAGAGTTGATCATGGCACCCAGTTTGCAGTCATGTGCAAACATGTTCAGCCATATTCCCCCTGTGGTAGCCTGTACGTCAGACAAATATATACTGAACAAGAGAGGTCCCAGGACCGAGCCATGTGGGATACCACGTGTAACTGGTGTATAGTCAGACATGGCACCTGCAATTCTGACCATGTGTGTGCTATCCCTGATCCAGGTATCAATCCATCGTGTGAGATATGTGTCCATATTGACGCTGGTGAGCCTATGCATAATGGCCCAGTGGGTTATTGTGTTGAAGGGTTTTGCAAGGTTCAGGTAGGCTGTGTGGACAGCCATCCCTATGGTTACGTCTGTCATAATGCTCATGTAAGATGCAGGCTGGGACACCGTCTGGTCACATTGATACTGTGATGTACGCTTTGGGGAGGGCAGTACTCACCTGTTACTGTGTGATGTCAGGGAGGTTATACTCTGTTGGGATGGATAGTTACTCCTTAGGGGGGATGGGTGGGAGACATCTGCACTGAACCTGTTTGCCAGGATGTTGGCAATGCCAGTGGGTTGAGGGTAGGTTTAGTCAGTATGCAGTAACTCACAGCATATCAGTGAGTGTCCACCCAGGTTCCTGACATAACTGAAGATGGCCGTCCTATGTGTCTGTTGCAATTGTCTGGTAGAAACAGCCCTTAGAAAAGTTCATGAGTGATTGTAGCTGTCTGCTAGTACAGATCACAGATGCCTTCCCAGTCTGGGATTGTGCTCTATCATGTAGTAGCTTCTTCCTGATGTTGTACAGCTTATTAATGGCTGGGGTCTACCATTCAGGTCCCCTGCCATTGGAGTAGTGAGTCCTGTTGTTATTTGGGATAGTACAATCCATGCAGTCCACTAGGTGTCCATATAATGTGTATGTAAAGGATGCAGCAGTGTGAGCCGTATTTGCGACTGTCTCAGGGTCTCTAAAGGATACCACCTGGCTGTGGCGAAGTGAGAAATTGGCTCATGAGAAGTTCACCAAGATTACCCAGGATGGGTGTGTGGAGGGTATATGTATGTCCAGTGAGATACATGTATGTTCTGACCTTACAAATGAGGGGTATATCGCTGGTGTGGAACATAGAGTCTCCATGTTGGTGATGATCAGGTCCAATATGTATTCCCCCTTGTGGCTGTGCTGACTGGTTGTGCCATAGCATATGAGTCTACAAATTGTAGCGACTGTTGGGTGAGGGTGTCGGGGCTTGAGTAGTATCCCCAGTCAATATTTGTGTATATGAAGTCACACAATGTAATGGTGTTTGTGGAGACCTTCATATTCTTCATAGTTCCCATGAAAGCCGAGTGTGGTTTCTGAGTTTGGGAGTGTGTTCTGTAGCAGGCAACAAACTGAAAGGCAGTATTGCACAATGGTGGTTGTATATGTATTGTCTGTGATGCTTTGTGCAGTGCTACTAACCTGGTGATGTGTGTATCTGTGATGTATATGGATACTCCCCCTAGTTGTGTTGTCTGTTCCAAGGCTTGTTGTCAGACAGCATGGTATGAAACATAACCTGGTAGTGCTGGTGTGCATAAGCGAGCCTGAACCAGGTGTCTGTCAGTGCACAGATATAGCTATCCTCTATACTGAGGAGAGTCCTGAGTGGCTGCAATATGAGGTTAACACAACTGTTGTTGAGCAGCATTACCCTTAGTTTCATTTAACCTGTAATGTCTATGGAGGTGGGTTTGTCTTTTGAGTCCTGCTTAAAAAAGGCACTATGGTGGTAGCAAGAGCCTTAGCCAGCATTCCAAAGTCCAAGGGTGACAGGTGCAAGCTGTCCATAGTGAAGCTACGTGGCATGTTGAGCATGTCATCATAGGCTGACAGACACTGTATCCCCTATTAATTAAACAAATTTGTTAGGCAACTGTTAAATGTGATATGTGTGTCCGTATACTGTGACATCATAATTGGTGGGTGTAAGATGCTAGACAAGGTCAGGGTCATACTGGCCTGGGCTACATGATCAGAGTGTTCCTCCATGTATCATGTCATGTGGTCCAGGGAGTAACGTCTGAGGTTATACACACCAGCATGGACAATGATGGTGCCAGTCCTGTACTTGCTTTGGAATGACCTGACTGCCTGTGTTATGCGGCACATCCTGGCACCCAACAGACAGCCAACAGTGACTATTCCCTTGTTAGGGCTGGTGAGTGGTACGTCAGTGTGTCTGACAATAAGTGTCACCTATTACAAGTGTATTAGGTGTGTTGTTTAGCCTGAAGGGCAGTGACTGTGTGGCACACTGACATTGTGAACTATGTGATATGTGGGTATTGTAGTGGGGCAGCAGGTGTGTGTGTGTCTGCTTTGGAGGCCTCTGCTGCTTAGGTAGAGTACATTTACAGCATCCGAGTATGTCTATGTGTGATAATGTGGATTGAGTGCTGTTGCTAGAGGATATGTGAGACTGATATGTGGTGTGTGTGGTTACCTCCACCACCTGATAGACTCTGCCAGTCATGGGTTGAGAGAGTTCAGCACCCTGTATGTCTATATAGGTGAATCTCACACATATATCTGAGTTTGTCGGGAGGAGGAGAGGGTTGTCTGTGTACATGAGGCAGATGTGACATTGTGTCAATATCACAATATCCACCAGATGGACTGGAGAGTACACACAAAACCGACTCCTGGACATGCCAGGATATTATCATGACATACTCTGTAGCCTGATCACAAAGGATCAGTAGGGTGTTAAGCATGTAAAAGAGTATAACAGGGATTAGTGCTCATGTTCGTTGGTGTTTTGTAAAGAGTAGCTGAGAAGGAGTCCAGACTGAATCATGACACCTCCTTCAGCTATGTCATAAATAGCAATGTACACCCATATATGTCCTGAGTTAGGGCCAACTGTACCTGAGTGACAATGCCGACATCATGACAGACAGGCCCATATGTACATACCCACCTCCCACTGACAATAGTCCATATCGTCATACCAGGAGATATCACATGTAGAATGAATGAGCAGCTACCCCCACTGCCAAAAGCATGGCAGCAAGTGGAATACATTGATTCCCAATATGTGTCATGCACAAACTACAGAACAAACAGATCATGCAGCTGAACAGTCAGCTGAGCCTCACCCCCTACACAGGATGTGGAACCGTTGAATGTGTCACAGCTACATATGGCACTCCTCACAAGTGTTGGTGCACAACACACTATGGGAAGTCAAGTCCAGTACGCCTATGAAGTCTGATCTGCAAGGTCATGGAGTCCATCATGGTTGCAGTCATAAACAGAGCTATTGGAAGCTGACATACACACAACCCTACCAACTGTGGTATGTTCATGTGCAGATCATGGTTCCCAAACATGCTAGACTGTTTGCAAGGCAGCCACCAAGGACATACATCAATGAACACATCTACACATGTGTCACATAGACTTTGAATAGCCCTTTATCAACATCCCAGACACATGTAGTATCCACAAAACCAACAAGCTGTGCATAAATATGTGTTGTCATATGACGGAATGTCAATATGTCCACAGATAGATCACACAAGGTAAGGATTCTGAGGTCTTGTTCAAGCTGTTGACACCTGCTGACCCACATGGACCATTCCTGGAATGGCAGAAAACAAAGTGTACACACATCACCATGTCCAGTCTGATGATGTCACCATCCTATAAATACAGCAGGAGAAGGGAAACCAGCCAGTAAAGCAAATAGCATGCTGTGTTAATGCGTCTCTCTCTCTCTTTCTATCTCTAGTATTATAACATAGTTAGGTAGGGGTTTGAATCCTACAAACATTGAATGTGTGTGTGGGGGGGTGTGTATGTGTGCAGTGTCCTTTGAGAGGTGTTCTCTTTTTGGAGACTGGGAAAACACACTAAAAGAGGTACATTCCCCTTTGGAAAGACTGATGATGTCACCATCCTACAAATACAGCCGGAGAAGGGAAACCCCCCAGTGAAGCAGATAGCGAGCCGTGTTAATGCATTGCTCTCTAGTATCATAACATAGCTAGGTAGGGGTTTGAATCCTACAAATGCTGACTGTGTGTGTGTCACTGTTGATCAATGCAGTGTGGGTTTTGCTTTTACTATGGTATGACATAGTATGATTACAACAGTAAGTGCATTGCACACATCAGGTATCTGCGTGGCAAATATATATGTGTACATGTCCCCTCAATTAGTACATAGGTGTGAAGCCTGCATACTACATGAATACATTTGTTTCCATTGACAGGTTGTGTTGCTGCTTCTCAGATCATAGGTCACATATGTATGTGACAAGGCCGTCCACTGTTGTGTTCTGTGGCCAAGGTCATCTGTGGCACACACACCCATGACAGTTACTTAAGAGTAGTGCGAGTGAGGGTATATGCCTGGGGTATATGTCAGACATGGTCATACACAACAAAGACTGCCAAGAATGGACAGTCTTTATAGGTGTACGACTGCCTTGTGGATATGCATTCAGACCTCTAATGTCTTATGTGATACACCTTGGGACTCCACAATACCTATGGATATGTGGATACCAAGGGACACATGACATAACATGAGGCTGTATGTACACATTGGTACCCAACATACATGTTGAGGGCTACCACCTGTGTGGTACTGACGGGATAGTATGTATAGTACATGAGGGTGACTATGCCATAGTCGGCTTACTGCTATACAGCATGTATCAGACAACAGGTATCTGTCTGTATGATACCCTTGTGTAGGATATGTGTCCCATCCAGGGAATGTATTGTAGGCCAATCCATGCATTCCCAGATTTGGATGGACACATCCCTAGTGTGTCTGCATGTACCTAAGGGGGCTATATGCCAAACAGGTGTGGTCACAGGAATGGGTGGCAGTCATTACCACTGGTTAGTGTTATAGTGTAGCACCGGAAGGATCCAATTGTTACTGGGTTCCCTACTACTGTGTGTCATTTGTCAGGACATCATCCAATGATTGCTTATAGTCATGCTGTTGAGGTTGTGTATACTACCAGACTGCAAATCATTGACAGATATTAACGGTATCACCCACAGCATAGTGTCAACCCACGTCATACACACGTCTACCCATGTTAGTACATAACTGTAGTAGAATGCATACTGGCTATTGAAAGATACTATGAGATGTTAACAATGTGTACGACAGGGTATGCCACACATCCCATGTGTCCACTATGCACGTACATGCAGACAGTGCGTACCCACCATGTTCACAGATGTACACTTGCTAATCTGTACTGCACACATCACACACATACTGTCCACTCACTAACACATGCTGGCAACACATTATACTTCAGCCAAGTGGCACATGGGTGGACAATACATACTCAGACCTAACAGTGGTATAAACAATGCTACATTGACAATCAGAGCTTTGATGCATAATGTCCGCTCAGATATACCTACAAGGATGTTGTTACACTTCCTTGTTGACAACTTACTATTATTGCTACACTGCTACAGTGTCACTCTGTGCATCAGCATGATGTTAGCTTGTCCCTCCATCAATGATGCAGATGGCAGGAGGCGACACAGGTATCATCATATGCACAGGACATTATGTTGTTTGCCAGAGCCTGACATTGACCCATCCAATCGACATGTCTGTGTGTGTGTGTGTGTGTGTGTGTGTGTGTGTGTGTGTGTGTGTGTGTGTGTGTGTGTGTGTGTGTGTGTGTGTGTGTGTGTGTGTGTGTGAGGGACAACAGTACAGCATGGGCCAATGTTGATGTAATGTGTGTGTGTATGTGTGAGCCCTAGTTGTTTGATTAATGTGTCTGTGTCTGCATGCACACAGCTCCACCATGTGGCTGCCATATACGGTAGTTTGTGGGACAGCCACAGACTGTACCTGCTAGGCTGTAGATATCACTGTCTCCGGCCACAGACACAGTACCTGTGCCTGGCTGGGGTGCTACGGACATTATTGGGTACCAACCCTGACTGGATACTGTCATCAGAGGCAGAGGTATGATGACTGGACTGATGTCCCTGCTGGGACTGGCCAGAGCCATGTGCATGTGGTCTACTGGGATGGTCATTGGAAAGGCCAGCCCCAGCATTGCTGGGTCTGGTACTGCCACTACGGGAGCGGCTGTGAACAGTGGGCTGTCTGTGACCATTGCCAGCTGTTGCTGTTGCTGGCATGCGTCCACATCCACGTCGTAACCATCTTGCACGGTCCTGGCTCATGGAAGACATGTTGTGTAGGGCATCTAATGTCTCCCCCCAATGTCTATCAATGACCTCGGTGTAAGTCTGGATGGCACCAGCAAGGTCACGGATGCTGTCATTGATAGCGGTGTAATGTGCCCTCTGCGCCCTAAGTCCCTGCCTGGTGTACCGTTCCATACATGCCTGAGCCTGCATTACAGCCCAGAACATACTGGTCATCATAAGACCTGTGAGGGCATGCCTGCCAGGGCAATATGACCAGTGGTGCTCCCCCGAGAACCCCTGGACCTCTGCCTATGTGGTACCATTCCAGGTCTATGGCTATGGCTGCTGTGAGGGGATGCAAGTGCCATGGGTACCACACTCTCCTGGTCAATGCCAACTGTATGCTGTCCCTCGCCTATGGCCATTGGTGGTGAGGGATGTATTGACAGTATGAGTGTGCGCATAGATGGGGTTGAACACTGTGTACTGTCGATTGGCGGACCAATGACAGACCCTGTCAAATCTTCCTGTGCCAATATACGTGTCATCATCACCACTATTTGTGGCAGTGGTTTCAGGTTGCCTGCTGCTTTTGCCAACCCCTAACTCAGCACCTGTGAGAGGAAGACAGGAAACACACTTTACGGTCTGCACATGCACACATGCACACATGCACAGATGAACACATGAACACATGCACACATGAACACATGCACACATGCACACATGCACACATGAACACATGCATACATGCACACATGAACAACCATACACACCTCACTACAGCACATACACACACATACCAGCAATCCATCACATACTCTATAGTGGGTGAAGGTGGGTGTCAGTATCACAAGGTAGACAGTCACCACACATGTGTCAGCATGCAGAATATGTGTTGCACAAGACCATGCAGTGCAAGTGTAGACGCCTCTATTAAATGGCAGTATACATGGCTTTGATGCAACTGTGTAGTTGTTCAGTGATTGGTTACAACCTGGAACACAATGTATACATGGACACTACATTGCTGTGCAGGTATTATCAGCTCTGCAATGCCCTGTGCACAATCACTCACAAGTATGCATGCCATGGCTGCATGTGTTATCTGTGTGACACATAGATATCCATGTCTGAGTGCAGTGTCTGTGTCCATAGCAGATAATAGTGGGCATGGGTGTGGCACATGCATGCTATGTACACACACGGGATGTGCGGTGCATGTTGACATGAAGGAATCCCAATGCTCGACATGGCCAGTGTACAGTGGTTATGGTGAGTGTGGGACATATTGCAGATATGTGGGTGCCAGACATGGCATGGCATGCTACATGACTGCAACATTAAACACCACACAAACCCAATGTGTGTCAAGTGACCTATGCACCCACTAGCATTCCAGGACATATATGTGACACTTTGTGTGGATGGTGACTGCTGTGCATATTGTGTATACTGGCATATGTAAGCACACAGACAACATGCTATGCATATTGTGTATAGGTGCATATGTTTGCACACACACAACACTGAGGTGCAAAGCAATGACAGCTATGAGTTGTACTGTGGTCACTGTAACTGGATGGGGTGTAGTACCCTGTGCCATCATCAACATGCATCTTGTGGTCACTCACAGCTACTAAGGTGTGCAAGACCACCGCCTAGCATGTTGTACCTGAACTGCAGTGCCGTGGCTACGTTCACAATTACACAGCCACCTTGTACATGGGTGTGTGGGGTGCCCAATAGGGAGCATTGCCTAACATGACTGTGTTATGTGTTGCAGAGTGTTGCACAGCCCCATGATAGGCCTCTACCTCTGAGGTACATCATGTGTGTGTGCATGACATGTGGGATACTGAAGTGTGACCTTACAGCGGGTGTGTGGTAATGTCAAATGTAGCATGTTTTCGTGTACTGCGTATGATAAACGTGTTCTGTTGTGTACAGCTGTAGCAACTATGCATATCCAATGTGCAGTACAGTGTTGCCACAATTGTGTCTGCTGCACTGTGCATTGCATGTGATTGAGGCAGCTACTGACTTTAATGAGATTATTGATGTCTCACAGCAAACATGCACAGCATGCATTATGCGTAGGTGTGTTACGTGTACATGGCCTACACCTCACCTATGACATGCACATTTCATTACCAATATTAAAGTGTTAACACATTCACCAGCATGTATTGTCTGCCCTGCTGTCACACCAGAGGGACCTAGAAGAATATGATATAGTTTGTCAGTGGCCACAACTGTGGCATTGCTACTATGAGTGTGCTAAATGACAGTGGAACAACAGTCAACAGTCACAGGTGTACGGATACTATTCCAAAATTAAGTATTGCACACGTTAGGCATCACAACTGCTAAACACACAGTACACATCTCACATATGCATATTTTAACAATACAGGTAACGGTAGTCTACAGCTAGGGCGTATTACCTGCATGCTCCATGTCATCCTGCTGGGTGGCTCCGGCCTCCATGATGACACATGTGTGGCGCTGTTGCTGCTGTAGGCCAGGAGCCACCACGCATAGGAGCAGCTCCTCCACTCTGGTGAGGGGGGGATGTATGGCCGCCCCACCACCTGTGGCAAGCTGTTGCCTATGGATATCAGACGCACGCCGCCGGACATGTCTAATTAAATCACTGCTCATATATCCGGTTATGCATGCCTATGTCATTTACCCGGTGAACAAGGTCTTGCCACAGTGCAGTACAGTCATGCTGGTGCTGGCTGGCCCTGGAAAAAAGCAGGTTATAGTGCTGCACCAGGCTATTCAGAATTTCCTGCTCCTCCGCAGCTGAATACAATGGGTTATGTTGATGAGCCATAACCCTGGAAGACAATTAAACGATATGTGTGAGCATGTCATGTGGCACACTTAACATTATGAAGTACAGATATCACTTAACTGCCATATATAGCATCTATCTGTCTAGCAGAGGATACACACATTCAATACCACAATACCACATATCAGTGCTCAGCCCACAACTGGCTGACAGTGCCTGCAACACTTCATATAACACACCAGTATACACCAGTCGTCAGCACTCTGTTTGGGATACAATGCACAACCTCGCCCCGGGAGTATATATCAAGCTAATGCATGAAGAAATATGTCATCCAATGCAATGAATGTCATGTATATTTACAGTATTACTGGTAAACCACCCTAGTCTTTGATGCCATACCCCTACCTAACATATGTGTACAGTTGTTAATATAGCTGCATACTGCTGTAACAGAGTATACATGTTGCTAGGTACACACACATACCCTGTAACACACATGTCATTGCGGGCATGGTACAGGCATCATTAAACACACATCAGACATACATACAACACACAGATGTATGCCGACACAGATGAGCATTACCTGTGTACCTTATAGTACTGTGTGCCCCTACTTATAGATACCTATGCCTGTGGTATGTAATCTGTGCAGACTACAGGAAACACACAAGACAGTGTTACCAGGGACTGTGAACATACACCATACTGTGCTGTTTAGGCCTACAGCTTCAGGTAGTACAACAGTTCATATGTGAGCTGGAGTCACCAGCAGTACCACTTACTGAGCATACATGTATTGCTTCAGCCTACATTGGGACACCACAGTTGTACACAAGGAACTACGTCACAACATATGCCATCCTACTATGTCTGCATCCCAATAACTGACACATCTTTCTCCGGCCTCACACCTAGGACACAAACTACCATGACAGACACAACCTCACACTAAGCTATCACACCTTTACAAACCTTGCACACAGTCACTGTCACACTCATTCTGCCTCACATAGCAGGTATTGCACTGAGTACATGTGTGTGTGCATTGTGTAATAGGTAGGTAATATGCTATTGGCCTTAGGGCCTATAGCAGCCTAGCCATATGCTACCCTGGCCTTTGACACACATATAATGTGATTTCACTTGCTCCTGTCAACTGGATACACAGAGGTGACTCCAAGGGCATATTACCTATCTCCAAAACAATCATCAGGGGTATGTATGACATCTGCTAATGAGGAGCCTTGTTTGTTCATGCTGGGTGGTTTAGTCCAGAGTATGGCATATTTGTGTATAGAAACCTGTACCTCCAGCATGTGCTGTTTAGTGAGGTGACAAGGATTAGGGCCCTAGGTCATGTAGCCCGGAGGGATTGTGAGATGTTGTCATGGTGCTTGGCCGACTGCTGTGGGTGTGACATACCTCTGTATGTCCGGCAGTGGTAACCTCTGGGTGGGCGGTATGCAACGCACTCTAGCTGTGGTTTGTGAGTCCGTCTGCATAGGGCATGTATTTGAGGGCAGTATTACTCTTTGTTAAGTATGTCTGTGGCCTTTCCACTTGCTGTAGTTGTCATATGAGGTACATACCACATGGGGCATTGTGATGAGTAGAGGGGAACACCGACCTATATTTCCCTAGATGACACACCTTTTGTGATGACACGCACTAATAGACAGATTACATTACTACTGTTGTCACTGTGATTATCAAAGGGGAGCCTACTGTCCACCTGTGTCCCATGTACCCTTCTGACACCATCAGTGTTAGGCAGTCTACCACCTATGTGGCAGTTACTGCGTAAGGTGTTTTGGAATGGGGTATGGCACTGTGGTATCAACACTGGTGTTCAGTCCATGCCTTGGACAACAGGCACCTTTTGCAGTACATATGACCCCGTGTCTCCCTCACTCTCTCTCATATATATATATATATATATATATATATATATATATATATATATACATATCTATCCGTATCTATCCATATCTATCCATATCTATACATATCTATACATATCTATACATATCCATACATATCTATATATATCTATATATATATATCTATATATATCTACATATATCCATATATATCTACATATATCCATATATATCCATATATATCTATATATATCTATATATATATCCATATATATATATCCATATATATCTAAATATATCCATATATTTATATATATATATATATATATATATATATATATATATATATATATATATATATATATATCTATACACACATATATATGTATATATACATGTATATATACACATACATGTAAACATCCATTGCTGTACATATAGCTGCACATATAGGCACATATACTGCCCACTTTCATGGTGGGGATGTCAATTATGCAACAGTTGTGAGACATATGGTTATGTAATACTATTGCACAGTGTTGTGCAGAATGCATTCTGCTGTCCTCAGGCCGTATAGCTGCTGCAGGCCTCACTGCCTGTAGCTCAGTCCCACAGCATTTAACACCACATGACATATACTGGCACTGCTTGCTTTCTGCAATGCCACACACTACAACCTAGATACATATGTGCACATAGCAGCCTTCAACAACATACTTATGTCCAGCCTTCACTAACAGTTGCAGTATGTCCCTTTCCCTATGCAAATGTGCATGTACATATAGATACAGACTGCTGCCACATATGGATGATTCACAGTATGTCGAGTACCCTTCAGACACATCTTTTGGATGTCACCAAATACATATCTGATACATATCTTACCTTTGTATTCCTCACCTCCGTCTGTTGTAGGTGTTGTTTTTTTATTTTTTATTTTTTTTTTTTGGTTTTGTTTCCTCTGTGTGTTGCTGTTTGTTTTCAGCGTCTGTCTCCTTTTGCCTGTTTGTGTCTGTCTGTCTCTCTCACTCATGCTCTCTCTCTCTCTATCCCAGTTGCTGCAATGATATTATTGCATGTGTGGTCAGTAGATACAGGCTGCTTTTCTAGGTATCTGCACATGTGCATGTGATGGCCTCTGCACCAATTGGTGCCCACCATTTAGTAATTCCATGCAGCCTGCTGTGTGGTAATTACAGTTCTCACTGTGATTTCAGGACACTGCTATAAAATTATGGGTTAGGTAGGCATAGCCCTTTCAGTTTTGCAAGGTTGGGACCATGCTTGTTTGCTGTGGACACTGTTGTCTCAGTCAGAAGGTTGGTATATGTCTCATATCTGAAGCTAGGTTGTAGCCAGTGAAATGCATGTTGTACTGATACCTGACTGTTGCTTCTTCCAGTACACTCTTCTCAGTGTGTAGGTTTACTCACACCTCCTAATGCTAACACTGGATACATGGGAATATGTACTTTCTTTTCGGATTAGAGAATTAACTGGCATACAGCAGTAGTTATTGCAATGTATTCCTATGGCTTTCCTATTTTCCCTTTAAATTCACTCATTGTAATGTATGTTATATTTCTTTCAGCACCAAGTTATTGTATATCTGCTGTGGGGTAGTGGTACTTCATGCAGACTGTTGAGTCCAAGGTCCCGGGTTCGAGATTGACAAGATTTTTTATTTTGCTGCTGAGTAGTACAAGGGCCTTGTCATACAGAGTGACTAACGCACTTTTAAGCAGTTGTAAGCGGGTTTGCGCGATGCTTAGAGATGCAAAATAAGCTTAGCTTGGCTTATTTTATTTTAGCAATACTAAGCTAACCTTGGCTTAGCTTATAATATCTTAGCAATGCTAAACTAAGCGCACACATGCGCACACTGGTGCAAACCCGCTTACTACTGTTTACAAGTGCTCACTCCCGCTAACCCCTGTGCTCATTTATTTGACAGAAAAGTAAATGGGGAGATAGGAATGTGGTGATAAAGGGTGCACAAAGAGGGGAAGACAGTAGGGAAACCAGCTCGGGATGTACAGGATGGGTGTGGAGAGGGTCTATAGCTGCCCATTTCTTTACCAGCAACAGTTGTGCATATGCAATACATTAGGAGGGATATTTGAAACCTTCCACCCCTGAGAGAGGGGTGAGGACAACTAAGTGTGTTGTACTACCAATTATGAATATCAGGCACATGCACTGTTTGTGAACTGCTACACTGTCATTAGTACATTACTCACTTCTGAACAGTTTGTGGTTTGTGTTGACATTAGCACAGTCTGATCAGGACAACTGGACATATTTTACTACTGTGTATGCCTACCTACACCCTTGGTTGTGCCTGACTACACGGGTATATAGTACCTTTGGGTAGGGGTGCAGAAGTGCAGAGTGCATTATTTATTATCATGTGATGTTTATCTTACTGAACATGCAGAGTTGCTGTGTACCTGTAAGTCTATGAAGTTTAGTCTGAGTAGCTTCCACCTGTGGACATATCCAGATGGTAGACAGAGGTCAGCCTAGTATTCTTTGACTGTGCACCACAGCAGTCTTTTCAGCACGTGAACAATGGCATTGTCACAGGTGGTTGCTAGCAGTACATGGCTACATCCGTTGATATTTCTGTGTTGTACTTCTACATAAGGGCATGCTTGTGGGATTCATTCTACAGCTATTTGCAGAGTGTGTAACAGCAGACAAGCTGATATGCCTGTGTGTTTCTGACTCTTCCAGGCCTCAGATACTCTCATGTATATATTTGAACAGCCTCAGGGAAAGGTACATATAACTGGGATACACCTGTGATATATTTCAGACATTTTGCAGTTCAGACTTTGCGGGATTCAGAGCATATGTATTACTACACCTTTTCTGACATGCAAGCAGTGTCTACGCTCACTTATTGACATTTGTCATTAAGTGAGATTCCCCACCTTTCTGCCTACTGTTAGTACATTTCACAGGGAGTCAGAGGGGCACAGCTAACATTTGTTTACAAATCAGGGTCATCACTGTAGAGCAGTCACTGTTGGGAGGTCTGGCCTGTGACCTATGCAAATATGCCAGTGTTTATCCTGCTCTGATACTGTGTGGGGTTTGTAAGGTGCTACTGTAACATTATTCCCTACTAGCATGGCTGATTCTCTTTTTACAGTCATGTCATGCAATTCCATAACACCTGCTGGTTAAGGCCCACAGAACAAGATTTGTGTTATGCCATTCCTATTTTCCCTTTACATTCACTCATGGTAATGCATGATACATTGCTTTCAGCACTAAGTTATTGTATATTGCTGTGGTGTAGTGGTACTTCATGCAGACTGGTGAGTCCAAGGTCCCGGGTTTGAGACTGACAAGGGTAATTTATTTTGCTGCTGAGCAGTACAAGGGCCTTGTCATACAGAGTGACTAAGGCACTTTTAAGCAGTTGTAAGCGGGTTTGCATGGGTTTGCACGATGCTTAGCAATGCTTAGCTAAGCACACACAAGCTCACACTCGCGCACCCCCGCTAACTACTGCTTAGAAGTGCTTACTCCCACTAACCCCCATGCTAATTTCATTTAAAGAAAAGAAAATGGGGAGATAGGAAAGTGGTGAAAAAGGGGGCACAAAGAGGGAAAGACAGTAGGGAAACCAGCTCGGAATGTGCAGGATGGGTGTAGGGAAGGTCCATAGCTGCCCATTTCTTTACCAGGAACAGATGTGCATATGTTTGAAATTTGGTGTGAAATTTGAAACCTTCCATCCCTAAGAGAGGGGTGAGGACAACAAAATATGTTGTACTGCCAATTAGAATTATCAGTTTACATGCCCAGCGGACATGTGTGCAAATTGGGCAGCTATGTATGGGGCATAATTTTTTTGTGGGAACAGATTGCCCTTATTTTTATTTTTTCAGGTGAGAGTGGAATGTGAGGTAGAGGATGTAGGTATATTTGGGGAGGTAGGTTGGGGCGGTAAACAGACAAGACAAACAAGACGCATACAGGGGCGGAGTTTGACACATGGGTGGGTGAACACAATTGACGGGGAAGGATGTTTGGAAATCGCAAGCCCATGAGCCCACAGATGGTAACAGTGGAACTGAGATCCCCACCCATGGACAGTCACCACTGCACCTTCATAGCCCTGAGGGTGGCTGTGCTGATGGCTGTGTAGGACGGGCAGGCTCACCCGAGAGATGCCCCACTGTCGCCTCGAGCTGGCATAGGGGATCAGCGACTGAACGCTGGATCTCCCTATGCACCACAGCCCGGACCCTAGCAAGGGTGACAGGTGGCCCTCCTCCACCCACGCTTGCACGGGGGGGATGAGCCCCATCCCCTGCAGCGCTTACACCCGAAGGTGGCACAGGACCAATGGAGGAGGGGAGCCCGGGCTGGGCACCAGAGCCGCTGGTGCCAGGTGCACTCGCCAACTGAGGAGGGACAGGTGGGTCCGATGGGACTGGCCTTCCCATACGTTCTGTGATTAGGTGTGTTTAATTACAACATAAACAACAGCATTCCAGATTAGTTGTAACAGCATGCAGTATATTCCCATTAACTCAACACACCAAGGTTCCAACAGTTGAACAGCAAGCATAACACATGCATATATTGAACGACAGTGGATATTCCAACAGCATGCAGGGATGTTTTGTAGCAACAGGCCACCATGAACGTGGTGTTTGAACAGGGCACATGCATCAACATCAATGCAAATATTTATAAAACAATAGGACATATGTCCCAACAAATATTTAAGGTTACACATACCCATTGAGGTGTGGAATTGCATGGTTTATGCACATATGGTAGGGTGTAGAAAAAACCTCGGTTAACATCTTATAATGACCTTTTAGTCTACACTACATTCCCAGTGACTGCAAGTGTATATCCCCTCCCTGTATTATTACACTTGCCACCATACATTAGGTTGTGTCATGGGTTTGGCTAGTTCAATATATGCCTGACCTATATCTGACATACTAACTGTCCAGGATGCAGATGTTACTGCTACATATTTCTTGTTTGCATTTATATTTCTTTATCTACATATCTGGGATGTTTTCACATGACATTTTCACTTCGATTTGTACAGAACCCTGCATTTCTTAACACACACTCACATTTCTGGTGAATAATTACATGCTACATGTGTGCCAGGTTTACTTATTCATGCCAGCCAGTAACTGACTATTGTGGACTGTATATATGTTTCACAGCTACTAGCACTTCCATCACCCACTTTATATGGGACTGCATAACCCTGGGTTGCCAGCACATTTTCAAACAGTACTGTTTGTATAATGCAAGTTCACAAGAACATTTCAGACTCTGTGACACAGGCACACTCTGGGTTTTAGTCCTTTATTAATGACATTGCACACTTTTCCACAGGCTCACTCCTTTATTTGTTTTAACAGTGTTTATGGCAGACATGTTCAAGACATATTATACCTTTATTAATAGGTTAGAACAATCTTTTTTCAGGCTCACTCACTTATGTTATATGACAGTGCCTGCAGAGATATTATTCCAGACATATGTTACCTTTCTTAATGGGCTACTACACTCTTTTTCTGCCTCTTTGATGTTTTTATCTGACAATACATGCAGAGGACTTATTCAGGCAATTCTATGGCTGTTTTATTGGACTACAACACTTTCTTTCATGCTCTCTCCCATATTTTATATAACAATACATGCAGAATAATCACTAACCTGCCTGGTGGCACAGTCTTAGCAGCCTATCAGCATAGGCTTGCTGATTCGTAGCACGGTCACCTGCAGCTGTAAAGTAAATGAAGGGATATTGAGACATACCTATCCGTTATACATACTCCATTATCAATTCTTACATACTGCATTCCATGGCTACATACTCAGTTGTTGGGCATTCTGCATCCCACAGGCCTCCTGTATCCACTGGTTCAAGTGGTCCTGCTTTCATCTCTTCAGGTCTGCATGGTGGTGATGGACCTGCTCACCGGTTCGAGGAACGCCTGTGGCACTGGTGAGGTCACGAGCTAACAGGTTCCAAGCCTTTGCCTTGTACTCCATCCCTTGGAACTGGCCCTGCAGGAGTCTTGACTCGTGACAGTGGACAAGGAGCCAAACCATGTATTTGGACTCCCCGATGCCCCAACGTTGCGCTCAGAAGCGTGAACCCTCTCCTGCACCTGCCATTCTGACTGCAAATGTGAGCTACAATCAGTTATGGTGAGTATTCCAGCCTATGGGGCTTAAATATGCCGCATTTCCCACACTTTTTTGTGATTGGCCATTTTGTAAAATTCTTGGCTGACTGCAGACCTGCTTAGTAATGGTTAAACTACCATTCGTAAGTATATGAATGTTAATAGTGGCTGCTTCCCCTATGTTGTCATGGCTTAGTGGTTCTGTACTTTGATTATGATGCACAGGGTCCTGGGTTCGAACCTTGTCATTCTTTTATTTTAATACTGTCTAGACAGGTTAGGGGTGTGGCTGCATTTAAGCAACTTAGCTCTACGTTGCTCCACGGTGCCCTGGTTGGCGAGGCGTGCACATCCGCTCAAACACATTGTGCTGGGTAAAGCACTTTTAACCTTTGGGTAACTCTATTGCACTGGGTAAAGCGCTATTAAACTATGGGCAACTCTGTTTAGCTGGGTAAAGTGCTATTAAACTATAAGCAACTCTGTTTAGCTGGGTAAAGCGCAATTACACTATGGGCACCTCTGTTTAGCTGGGTAAAGTGCTATTAAACTATGGGCACCTGTGTTTAGCTGTGTAAAGCATTGCTTAACAGCAGGCTATTATATATCTGGGTCCTTTAAAAATATTTAGTTTGTTCACTGATACATTGGCCATGTCACTACTTTTAATAGAATTTTAATCATATATGTCTGGTATTATTTCAAATACTGATTTAAAACATAAATAAGAAGGGGAGTGGTGGGACTCAAACCGTGAATACCTTCTCTTTGTGCATACGCTCTACCATTACACTATTGCAATTTGGTGTGATTTGTATAAACATTCTTTCTTATGCTCTTCCATGTCAGAATTGCTAACTCTAGCTAAGCAATGGGCACACTCTTGCACACACACGCAAATACGGGCAGCTATATTGTGGATTTAAAAAATATATATAATTATTTACTTTATATAAGTGTGATGGGGGTTTACAGTGTCAGGGAGTGTGGTGTTGGGTGCAAGTACATTTGAGCGAACTCACTCTTGTGTGTTGACATTATGCTTTTTAAAACCTTGCAGGGGCGTGCACATTTAGACTGCTTGGCAGTCAGACATGCCCCTTGCTTTCCTACTCAGTCCGTGTAAGAGTTACGGTTGAGTCAGTGTGCCCTCATGAATATTCATGGCACGCTGACGTCAAACTGTTTAACTGCAGCCTCCGAGTAAGACTTGTTAAGTCTTACACAGAGGATTAGTGAATCCGGGGGATATTCTTTTAAAACTAGTGAAAGAAAGTTCCAGTTAACCGAATCAAAAGCTTTAATAATATCTAATGAGATTACATTTAAATCTAGGACTTTATGTTTGCTATAATCTATTAATGTTAGTATTCTTTTAATATTATCTGAAGTATTTCTTCCTTTAATAAAACCTGTTTGATCTTTGTGAATTAAGAAAGGAAGAAAGTGTTTGATCCTATCTGCGTATATAGCCATAAACATCTTATAGTCTATATTGAGTAATGATATTGGCTTATATGAGGAACACCGCTTCTCATCTTTATCTGGTTTGATAATTGGGGATATCAATGAATATTTCCAAGAGGGTGGTATATTCAAATCTTTCTTGGCTATATCATATACTTTTACTAATAAGGATATGGCTTGATTGGGTATTAATTTATACATTTCTGGTAGCATATTGTCTGGGCCAGGTGCTTTATTTGTCTTGAGCTTTTTAATTTGTGATTTTAATTCTGTCATATTGATTGGTTTGCTTATAATGTCTATTTGTTCTTGTGTTAATTTAATATGAATATTATTTTCTAAGTATTTTTTTATATCCTTAGTAGGTGTATCTTGAGTGTTTATGGAATTATCAATGTTAAATTTGAGTCTGAATGCTTGTAAAATATCATTTAGTTCTGTAACTCTTTTGTTAGTATTAGGAATAAATATTTTTTTATTTGCTTAGATTTAATTATTTTTTTGTTCTATTAGTTAAGTGTCTCAGGTGTGCTGAATTAGTAGAGTATGAATTTATTTTTATCTTTTCTAAGTTAATCATAATCTTATGATGTAACAATTCTGTATACTTCTTATTGATTTGTGTAAGTTCTTGAACTTGAGTAGCATTACCCTTTTGTATTTCCAGTTTCAATTTATCTGCTTTGTTTTGTAAGTCTAGCATATCTTTATTCCATAACTTCCTTTTATTTATGTACCAGGATAATATTTTCCCATATGTAACTGCTTTTAATGAATCCCAGACATATATTTCTGAAATATCTTCTGTGTAATTTATTTCTAGAAAGTTTGTGATTGTTTCTTCATAAAATTCTTTGAAATCTGTCAATTTTGTGATATAGGAAGGTATCCTAGTAATGGGATTTGAATAAAATGGTGTAAGCTCTATCTCAAAGACTATGGCATTATGATCAGATAAGGAACAATTTATAATTTTGACTTTGTCAATTTTTGTTATTAGGTCATTGGCAACATATATTCTATCAATTCTAGAGTTAGTTTTATATCTATGAGAATAAAATGTGAAGATTAGTGAGTCTGGTTCTGCAAGTTCATTTATATCTTTTAAATACAATGTATCTATAAATTTTGATAGTGCTTTAGAGATAGGTTGTTTTCTTCTTTTAGATTTCGAATCTGTATCTTTTTCATTCATTATACAGTTGAAGTCTCCTGCCAATATCAGGCTACCCTTAGTTAAATGAATTATCTCTTCAAAGTGCTGTTTAACTGTTTTTAATCCTAGTCCTGGGACCCAATATCGATTTACTAACGTATAGATTCTCTTATTTAATTATATTGAAGCTAGACAAAACATACCTGATGTATCTTGATGAGTAGCAATTATTTTAGGTGTTATAGTTGAGTTGCAAAGTAGTATAGCTACTCCTCTTTTTTTTGTTTTGTATTGGGAGTTTATTAGTACTGTGTAATTATTAATATTTAAGTTGTTTATATCTCTATCTAATAAGTGTGTCTCTTGTAAGATGACTATTTGTGGTTTATGTAAGTTTATGTACTTGAATAGGCTTCTCCTTTTATTACTATTATTTAGACCATTAACATTTATGGATAAACATTTAATTTCCTAGTTTTTAGTTTGTTTTATGTGTGAGTTTATGTAAATATTGTTTATTCTTAGTTCCATCTTGGATACAGAATTCAAAAAGTTTTTCTTGTATGATTTTTGCATGTTTCTGAGTGACACCAAAGTGATAGAATAAAAAAAAAACAAAGAACTTCCAAACTTGTAATTTTTAACCTTAAAAACCATTCCCTATCACTATGAGGTAATATACCTCTTTGTTTGGTTAGTGAATCTAACCAAACAAACTTTCTACCCTCACAAATAATATTTGGATCAGTTTCTCTTATCCTCTTAGTTTTAAATAAAGATAATTGAATAATATATTAAGATAATCTAATCAGCTAAAATATATAAATATATTCTTTACTCATCTTATTGTAATTCAATAATACGTATTTCTAATCAGGTTTCAAAAAGGTACAAATATTTAGGTTAAGGTAGTATAATTTCAAAATAGTTTAGGGTATTAATAAACACCATGTTAAAATCTATAACTGTATGTTGCATACATCTGGTGAAAACTATTTACTGACATTACTGTATAATACAATACCATTGCTGTGTAAATGTTTTAGACTACTCAAGTCCAAAACCAGCGTTTAAATTAGTATTTACAAAGTCATATTGGAATAAAAACATGAATAGTTCTGAAATCACATCATATTTCATGTTTAACATAAACTGAAATGCAATACAATGTACAAGTATATTAATATTTCTTTAATAGACATTAAATATGTTCCTCTGATTGCATTTTTCAGCTTTTCAAAGATAATTCCCATGGCTGGAGACAACAAGATCAAAATTTAGACATCTCCCTTATCCAAGAGACTACTTATAATGTTGTTACTTGATTTAGTGTTTTGTTGTTAACACTTTCATCAACTTTCAGAGGGACTTTGTATAATCAAAAAGACACAGTACAGAGGTAAAACTACAGTGCACTTGACCACATTTTCAAAGCAAACATCTATGTATATCACATATTAACTCTTACAGCTTAGACTGACACTTAACCAGTGAGTTTATCTGCTGACAATAAGTGCTGGAGATATAATTTTGGCTTACCACTAGTAATTTAATCTTATGACTGAATAAAAGTTTAAAATTAAAGATCCGGAGCTTCTCATTATAGTATTTAAAAAGTATGCTGGAGAACATATCAAAAATAATGGAAGCTGATAAGATTTAAACTATTATGTATGAAAATGTTACAGGTTAAAATTCCTAACCCACTTTGCAGTAAATAGACAAAATGTATTTAAACTATGGGGTAATAACTTTATTACATCAAAAAGGTGTTTAAGAAGCTTGTTTTTCCTCTAACATCAGAGGATAGCTATGGTGATCCATGCACTGCAAGAGTATTATTTATCCTGGTAATTGCTTTATGACTGTATATAGAAATATTTAATTCAAATAATTAACTGGCATTACAACAATGTTTCTCAGAAAAATTGTTTTACAGTTAATGACTAGATAGAACGCATCATCGAGAGGATACATTTATCAAATGTCAAGTGCTTTAGCTATAATATGTGTCCCCTCAAATTAATCCCTGATGAATTTACTGCTTACTAAACTTGCAGACTAATATTGGTGTCTTTTCATGTAGTCATATTGGAACATGAAAATACAGGTCTGCTGATCAGGAACAATCAGGCTCTCAACTGCTAGACAATGCTATACATTTGTCTGCAGAAAGGTTTGAGAATTATGGTTGCATTGTCAAGCATTTTTGTTTACACTAACAGTAACACGATTTACCTGCATACACTAGTATTGTGTCATTCTTGATAATGTAAAAAGCCAGGTAATATTATAAGAAGGGCGAAGCCACAGCCAGGTAATATAATAAGAAGAGTACAGCCGCAGTCATTATTCAGATGAGTAAATGGGAACAGCATGAGCCATCTAAGGATGGATAGCTCGCTGATTACCTGCCACAATGTATGTTCATAATGCATGGTAACTTAGTAATAAATTAGGGTGTGGGCTAAGCCTCTCCCTCTTCTACTCAAATTGGATTTAATACAATATGTGTGTAGAACACAGATGGTTCGACAAAGTTCAAACCTATATGGGATATAAATATTGTATAATTGAAACATTGGGTTAAATCCTCTGTTGTTATGTTACTTATTATAGTTGTTTATATGATTATTGCTTTTACTTTCTCTATCTAGTATATTATACTGTTATTTAAATGCTTGATTTGCTAAATGTACATTTAACCTTCTTGTTGCATCCCATTTGTCCACTTGAGGGCATATTTTGGTAGCAGGACATTAGTAGTATTTTGTAGGAGCACCAGTGTGGCAAATGGCAATTTTCCTTAAAATAAACCTGTCCGTTGCTTGACATTTACTAGTTTCTTTAGAGAATTTGTAAAACAGCAGTGATTTTATTTGCTGATGATTAATTTCTGCTCTTTAAACTCTGCTGAACAAAATATAGTAAGGGATAGCTAAAATGTCTGGAAAACTAAACTGACAGAAAGACAAGCAGATATATGTCCTTATTTATCAAGGTGCTAGAAGACATCAGAAGCCATAAGCCGAAAGTGCTTCAAAAAAATATATATATATGTGTATATTTAGATGAACCTCATATGTTATTTACGTTCCCTTAGAAGGAATTTAGGTTCCTGTATCTTTAAATATGAACCTAGCTTATTTCCTGACTAGACGTCAATTAGAAAGAGTCAGTGGATGGTATACACATGTAAATCCGACAAGCAATAAGTAACTCGAGTTTCTAGTGATGTTTGTGGCTGTTAAATTGTCTCGAGAACCAAGCAGGAAAAGGCATGTGTTTTTTCTTTTTTATTTTCCCTTCTCTTACTTCATGACAAACTCATGTAGTGTGCACGCGAGCACTCTAGTTTGTGGAGTAGTGTTCACAACTATCAAACTTTGCATTTTAAACATGCTATGCCTTATTTCTCTACAAAAGAAAAGACAACAGGATATCTAAGCTAGTCACAAGCATCTCTCAACTCCGGATGTCTGGAGCCACAACACACCTGACGTATAGCCTCAAAATATCACTTAAAACATATTTTTTCACTGGACTATATCAGTATGTGCATATGGGTCAAAGGCAGAACATCTTTTAAGATTATTTAAAGTAGTCTTATAATACATCTAAACTGAAATACTTCATTTCAAAAGCAACACATTTCCGCCCAGCATTAGTGTTTATCCAAAGAGGGACACTTTTAAAAAGTAATGCTGTCAGGGATGTAAATGATAATAAGTTATATAGCAGCCATTACTATACCTATTAAGCAATATAACCATATACTGATTAAAGTATTATAAGTTAATGAAGACTTTATAAAAAGAAGAGAAAAATAAAAACAACAAAACACAAAGAGTGAAAATAAATAAATAAATAAATAAATAAATAAATAAATAAATAAATAAATACACAAATAAATAAGTATTTGAAAACATTATTATGCATTGATTACTCTGATTAAGAATATGAAAATAATAGACGGATAATAATGAAAAATAGAGTAATGTTTAAATTATGCTTAGTATATTGATGTGGTTTGAGATAAATGTATTTAAATTTATGCTAATTTTGACATTTAAAGTATAATTGAAAACAGTACCTGTTTCGGTGTAACTTGAAGACAGTAAGAACTTTTCTTTTGTTGTTAGTATTATTATTTAGACTTTTACAGAATATAGCATATATAAGATTATTTGTCCTTTATTTTTTTTTCTTTTGCTCAACAGTTTTCCTATTATTTAGTTCAGCATTTCTTTTCAGTGTACTTATTGTCCAGTCCATAGATTATTCATGTGTTAGGATGTTGTTGTTTGTAAGGTATTTTATTGCTGAATCTACTGTTTCAAAGATTTTTATTCCATTTGGTAGAAAAACTCTCAGTCTTGCTGGGAATAAAAGATGGACTTTCAGTTGCTTTTTCTTCAAGGTTTTTATTATTGGTAGAAATTCTTTTCTTTTTGAAACCACCTTTGTAGAATAATCATTGTCAAATCTTATTAATGAATCATTGTATTTGATGGGAGAATTTACCCAAGCATTTCTTAATATAAGATCTTTATCTTGTGTAGAGTCTCACACTTATAGATCTTGGCTTGTTCTTACCCGGAGAAGAAGCATTTCCAGAAGCTACTAGTGATCTATGCGCACGTTCTATACCATATGAAAGAGCTTCAGGTATTTTTGTTACATCTGGTATCCAGGTGGTAAGAAAGTTTATCATATTGTCCCCTTCAGATTTTTCTGGTAGACCATATATTCTAATATTATTTCTTCTTGTTCAATTTTCCATATCATCAAGCTTTTCTAGTAAATATGTGTTCTGTTGAAGTAAGGATTCAGTTTGCTGTTCTTCTATTTGGACTCTAGTGTCAATGTCACTTAATGATTGTTCAATAAGTGATATCTGTCCTTTCTGCTCTGTAAACATTTCTTGAAGCTGTTCCAGTTGTTGTGAGCACTTTTCTTTAAAAGTATCTATTTTATTGTCCATCTTGTCGATTTTTATTGTAAGTTCCTGTATATTTGTAATGAGAGACTACAGGTCTTTTTTGAGAGAAGAGTCTTGTGCTGCATTCCTTAGATGACTCATGCTGTAAAGCTGATATTGGTGCTGATTTTCCAGTAATTACTTTGACAGGAATTATTCAAGTTCTGACAATAACATTTTTCTTATAGATGCTCAGACTTATTAGAAATAAGTTAGTAATAAATATTTCTTCAAATTAAATATTATTTTGTAAAATTCCTGTCAGGAATTGTATTGAGGTAAGAGAGCTGAAATGAAGTGCAGCTATCAGTTCAGCAATCCTAGCCACGCCTCAATGAAGTTATCTTTTGAGTGAGCTCTGAAGGTGGGGAAAAATGAGTCTTCTGTATGGTGTAGGGGAAGGGATTGCAGAATGGAGAAAGAATGGCTGGCACAGTGCAGTTTAATTTGGGTTGAGGGAGTTCATTGGGAGAAGTTGAGGAGGTTGTACGGGGTGGTTTAATCACAGAGATTAGCTAGAAAAGATGGAAAGGCACATGCCTGAAATTGTTTTAAAACAAGAGACCCTAGGAGTAATTAAAGTTAATGGAGTGCTTTGGAAAAACCAACAGCTCCACTTGTGTAAAGGGCTGGTTACTGCTGTTGGTATTTGGTGGGAAGCCAGACAACCAAGTTTAGCAAGTTCAACATATTGAAGGAGTTGTTGTACAGGACAGTTGCAAGGCTGCAGCTGCTCCAGTTCAGCTCTGGTACCAAGATTACACTATGCTAGGAATGGATTATTTATTTATTTATGTATTTATTTATTTAACATTTGTTTACTGTAACATTTCATGTGTTCTTAAACTAAGGAGCTACTTTAGGTAATGCCTATATGCACATTATTTTGTGGGTTTAATGTATAATTTTTTTCAATGTTAATGTAAATGCACTAATAAGAATATTTTTATGTTGTTTTTTATCATACAATATTTATAGATAACTTAATGGAGTTTTATGATTATTCATGATTTTATTCATTATTTTTATTGAGTCAAATTAGTGCAGGAAGTGCAATTATTTGTCACTTCCTGTTAACTGAGTATTTGAACAGACCAGTTTAGCTGTTTTACTTGTCTTCTTCTGAGGAAGCTGTGACAGGGTCACGGCGAAAAAACGTTTTTGAAAAATAAAATACTTTTACGTTAAAGAAGAAACTTGGACTTTGTTTCCTGTGGTTAGTATTGACTATCTGGACATCAGGTTGCCTGTTTCTACACATTTTTACAAGTTTGTTTGCTCATTTTTGACTATTTATTTAACATTTGTTTACCGTGAAAGTCCACCTTGGAACAAAGTGAATTTTCAGCAGAGACCCAGGGAGAAATACTCCAGATGCATGTCTTAGATTAGTGAGAGTCATTACTACAGAATGCCTCTGAATCTCATTATCTGCCCCTAGCAAAATGGGAATTCCACCCAGTCAGTACCTTAGTATTGTAAGGTACTGATATGGGTACTCCTTGCCCTTGTAGCATGACATCATTCCTAGGGTCAAATGTCATGGTGGTGAGGAAGGATGGCAGAGGCAGTCCACTAAGCTACTAAAACCTTTTGAAATCTCACCCTCGCTCTACAGTTTATGGAAAGTATAATGATCTTTAATACTTTATCCGAATTGTTGCTATCCAAATAGTTTTAAGCAATGTATGTTAACTAAAGGAAAAATATGTAGTTATGTCTAATAGACCTCTTTCATGAGTGTTACTAAATAAAATAATTCCTGTGCTATCCAAAGAATGCAAAAGTACATCACTGTTGATGTTATATGCCACGTGCAGCTTTGCCTACAATATTGTTTAAAACTTCATTCTTCAGAAAATAAGACAAGATGAATCCCAAATGTCCATCTAAAGATAGTTTTGCCAAGTCATTTAGCTCCTTAAGAAGGGAGATGGAAATATCTGTAGGGTAGCTGTTCATAATTTTGCAATGAGGCCTATTTCTTATTTAGAAATGTGCACACTAACTGGACACAGTAATTTACTTATCCATTATGAATCCAGCATTACTCAAAGAAAACAGCTAAAATAAATCAAAAGTCACACAATTTCCTGTGGTTGTAGTTACTAAAAATAAATGCTATAATCATTATATTCCCGACACTGTTAAGCAGAACACTGAAACTTAGCCATTAAACTGTAAAATATTTAAAAAAATCCTTCCATCCTCCCTAGGACAAACTTACTTTTCAATGCCAATGGCTGACTCTGTGATGTAGGGGACAGATTACCAACTGCAACCATGGTGACCAGGTTTTGTCTAGTTGCTTTGGTGCTCTAGGAGCCAGGCAGAGAGAGAGAGAAGGCAAAGAATAAAGGGGTGTAGACTACTTACCTCTTTTATGAGGGACGGTGAAAGTTGCATATGTGCCAAGTTACAATGTGTGGTGCTAAACAAATGGTGGAGACCAGAAAACTCACTGCTGTTGCTTTGCTGAGTGGAACAAGGATGCTTAGCTGGAACTCTACTTGCAGAAGTGAGGGGATGGCCTCTGCAATAGTCTTATTACAAACCCTCCACCTATGCTTCACCATGTGCATGCGGTTAAGGACAGGGCCAACAAAAACAGAAAACCTCTAACTATACCTGATGCTGTCTGAATGATGGCCTCTTCTGGGTGAGTCTCATCTCAGTGATGGTAAATGAAGAGGCTGATGTACCATGACAGGGCAACTGATTGACAGACAGTGGTGGCAAAGAATCTAAAAAAATTACTAATTATATACACAATAATGAAAACATGCCTTCATCAGTAATATAGAAGGATGAACCCTGAATGGGGCCCAAGTGACCTACTTGAGTTTGGTTAGTGAATAAGGCACTTGACAATGTAGGAAGGAGAGAACGGGTGTGTCCAGCCTGTGGAATGGGTTGTGTCTATGCTCAGGATTAGACATTCTTTGACTGGATTTCTCTGGCAGCAACAGGGGAAAACCACTGTGCAGTCCATTCTGTACATGGGTGGCGCATCCTAGTGCAATCACATACCTTTCAACTGTACAGATTTTTGCAGAATTTCCAGACATTTGCCACAAATTTTTGGTCTATTCCTCATAAATGTTTGTTTTTCAAACAAATGACTGGCAACTCATTGATGATGGAAATTAGAAAATATGACAGGTGTTTCAGATTCAGACTTCATACCTTTCAGAAAATTCATGCTAATGAAAAGCTTGTTATTCTATCAACTTTCTAAGATTATAAGAGCAATATTTAGAAAATGACCTTATTTTGGGGCCTTTGCTCCCCCCCCATTATTTATGGCTTTGTCCAGATTTCTTGCACTAAGAAGTTGAGAGGTACATGTGATCAGCATGTTGTCGAAGTGAGGAACAGTGCAGCACTGATGCCTCTTGCTCATTGATCAGCATGTTGTCGAATTGAGGAGCACTGCAGCACTAAGGCCCGTTGCTCCTCCCACCTGATGACTGTCACTGAGCACATGAGAGGGTAGGGTTTAAAGGTTAGAAAAACACCATTTATGGTTGCTTTAATGATGACTTCCTCACAGATGACTCTCACCCCAGTGATGGGGAACACATGGGATGACTGGCAAGAAGCCAGCAGTTGATCTGCAGGAGGTGGTGACAAAAATATGCAAAATAAATAAATAAATAATCCTCATGTGACAGCAGAAATTCATGAGTGTGGTAATGTGAACAGTTGCATGCGTGCTCATTCTAAATACCTTTACTCTAAAAAGAAGAGGTGCAGACTGCACTCTGGGAAATATATTGTGCAAGTACCAGTATCAGCAAGTACATGCATGTGCTGTACATCATTCACACATCTTATACTTGACAGAAGTTCATGCACTGAGTATGTGCTGTATATCAGTCATGCACGTGATACATGACAGCAGTACGTACACTGTCACTGTGCTCTACATCAGCCACACATCTTTATTCATTTATTTATATATTTATTTATTTATTTTATCTATTTGGCACTTTTTTACCAGGAAAATCTGACTGGGCATGAATCCCGTTTTCAGAGGTGGCCCGGGGAGATGAGCTTCAACATGCATAGTTCAGTGAATAAACTACATAATATTATCACATGAAGTGCATCTGATTAATGTTATAAGTGCATGCACTCTGCATCTGCTGTGAATCAGTCACACACCTGCTACATCACAGAAGTGTAAACTTTGCGCATGTGCTGTACATCAGTCATACATCTGATATATAAAAGAAGTTCATGCATTGTACATGCACTGTGCATCAGTCACATATCTAATACATGACAGAAGTGCAAGCACTGCGCATGTGCTATACATCAGTCATACATCTGCTAAAGGGCATAAGTGCATGGACTGTGCATTTGCCTTACATCAGTCATACAACTGCTACATGACAGAAATGCACATGTACATTTACTGTACAATTCACACATCTGCTATATGGCAGAAGTTCACACCTTGTACATGTACTGTACATCAGTCACACATGTGCTGCACGATAGAAGTACATGCACTGTTCATGTGCTGTAAATTAATTCCTAATCCGCTTAATGATAGAAAAGTCAGACGAAGACTGCAGCTCAGCTTCCCCTTACTTTAGAAAGGTAAAAACTTCTTTCTGAAATAATTTCATTGTAAAATAACACCAGTTCATCTTTGTTTGCGCATGTAGGATTTACCCATGGCTAGACTTCACACTTATGACAAATGAACAAAACCAAACCAGACATGGGTAAATCCTGCATTACCAGTACCAAAATGTGAGTTACTGCTAAATAATACTGGCTTAGCTGGCAAAGCATTTATCACCGATTTACTCAAAAATGACATTCGTTATTTATAACAGAGCAACTGTCCTGAATAAATGAAAAATGTATAACTGTGACCCTATTCTTAGAGACAGAAACAACCAGAATAGCTCAGAAAACATTCCAACACTTTAAGTCATCCTTCTACAGTATGGAAAAGCATTCATCTGCCAAGTTTTTCTGTCTTTATAAATATTCAGGACTATTTTGTTGTGTATCTATTTTTTCCCCATTGTTTGCTGGTCATCAGCCCCCCCCCCCCATTTATTCACTTCTTTGAATTTGTTTAACAGGAAATTGTGACAGGGCCATGCAAAACACCTTTTTCAAAGGAGGCCTGGAGAGAAAAGATGAAAAACAATTTAGAACCAAATTTTCTTGATCTATGTCTTAACAACACAGGTTGCAAAAAGACCTTCATCAAAGGAGCCATTAGATTTTTTCTTGTTTTACGCATGTCCTTTTGATAGGCAAATTGCACCTTGGAGGGCTGGTCCTTTGATGAGTATGGACTTTCATGCATGCAGTTACAGTGCTATGCACTACTTGACAAGGGCTGCCTGCCTGGTCCTTCACAAGGTCTTGTACCTTGACCTTTTTTCATATACCATACTTTCTGATATGCCCAATGTACTTCTCCATCACCCTAAATCCAGGATGGGCAAGCAGGCAAGCCTTAGTTAGTTTAATCCTATCCGCACCAGCCAGCTCATGCATATTCTAGGCCAAGTCATTAAAGCTACAGACAGATACTGAAAGTAGTGAAGGAAAGGCAAGGAAATGGGACTAAAGCAACATTTGCAACATTTTTTATACTATGGAGCACAGTAATTAACTCCTTGAACTGTCTTAAGTATTTCTCAGTGTGTCACCAGTTTTTAATAAAAAAGAAAATACATTCAGAATGCTGATACTGCAGTCTCTGCTTTAGATGGAGATAGCCCTTGCACCCTTAGTCAAGGCTGATTCATTAGTGCTGAAGAAAGGAACTTTGACTGAAGTCTATATCATAGCAGATGGATCATCTGACCTATGTGCTGGAGAACAATATCAGAACATAGAATACACAGACTCAGTTGAGTAAAAAGCAGTCAACCTTTATCAAACACAGAGCTTTCACAAACCTATCACCATCGAATATGTACATCTTCTCCCATTGATACAGTACTATATTGGTGTATGTATTGGCCACTGGGGTGCCCATTGCCACTCCCGTTAACTGTAAATAATGTTCTTGATTAAATATAAAGACATTGTTCCGTAGAACTACATCCAACAACTTACAAATATTCTCAACATGTCTAGACATAAACTTTGAATTTTGTACTAAAAAATCTCGTATAGAGTCTATACCAAAATCTATTGGAATTACAGTGAACAATGAAGTGATGTCTAGCACTACCATATATAGATCACTTTGTCCCAAATTCAACCCATTCTTATTTACCTGCCACATTTTCAATTTTGTCAAAAAATCCGTCGTATCCTTGAGAACTGTAGTACAATAAACTAATAGTGGTTGTAGCTGTCTCTGCAAATATAATGAGATGGGTAGACTGGCCCACCCATTGCCAGAGACGATAGGCCACATGGGAGGATTGTCCTTACACTTATGGACTTTAGGGATACCATATAGTTGTGGTGTTATTGGACTAGTCACTGTGAAAAAATGAAATAAGTCCAAAGAAATATCCCCAGACAACTGAATATCATATATACACATATTAATATAGGTAATGCATTTCTTCACTTCTAAACATGATATTGGTTTAAATGCTGTCTCATCCTCAAGCAAACTTAGAACTGACTCAATATATTTAGTTTTGTCCATAATAACCACTGAGCCCCCCTTGTCAGCTTGTTTTATAATTATACTAGGTTCCTGTCTTAGTTCTTTGAGGGCTAGATTCTCAGAATATGAAAGATTAAATCCATTACTACTACTTTTGACATCATATGAATTCCCTAACTCAGTCTCACATAAATCGATAAAGGTTGACTGCTTTTTACTCAACTGAGTCTGTGTATTCTACGTTCTGATATTGTTGGCAGCTGTAGTTTTGACCTGTGCATTTCTGCTGAACAGTTGGGTCACTTTTGAGCCCTTTTTGCAGCCTGAATGGAATCTTCAAATCATTTAAAAACTTGGTTTGAGAGGGAAGTGAACCTGCTTCTGCAAGTATCTACTGAGACTTTGAACTGTGCTGAAAAAATACCAAATACACCATCGGTGAATTACAGGAATATGAGCGTCTGCTTTATAGCCTAGAAAGGAAAATGGGGGTCTACAAATGCCTGCAGTGGCAATGTTTCAGCTTTACAGCTTATCTGGAGAAGGGGGTTGTTCCTCGTGGCCTGAGGGTTCTAAAAATGCCCTCCTAAAAGTGGTAGTGTTTGAACCTCAAATTAAGTCATGACTATATGGTGTTGATGAATGACTATTTCTCTAGTATGGAGAATGATTTAAGGAAGGAGATTATTGAGATGGAAGATGAACTCTTTACAATGCCTTGTTGGAAGAATGCGTTATCTATCCATCAATCCATGATGGATAGACTATCTGCACTTGAGAATAGACTGGAAACAACAAAAAAACGTAAGCTACTAAGAGATATTAGTGATTTCCAGTCTGGCAATATTTTTCTCTTGGCCTAGAACTGAGAATAAAACAAACGCTAAAAGAGTAGATGTTACTGGTAATATTACTAATGGTCTCAATGTTCAAAAAACTTCTACTAATCATCTTGATATACTTGATGATCTCGTAGAGCCTAATTCTTCAGTTTTGAATGGTAGCGTGCCTTCAGCACCACCACAGGATCACGTTAGTGATGTCCAGTGAAGATGGCGTGCGTTTGTTCACTAGCTCCTCAACGCCTGACCTAACGACTGGAAATGAACAAGTAGGAATAAATAAAAAACATCTTCAACCTACTTTTAGTTTTTTCAACAAACCTTTTCAACTCCAGCAAGTTTGTCTCTAGGGGCAGAATGGTTACTAGGGGACTTACTATGCAACCTGTGGACAATAAGTAGCCAGAAAATGATGGCAGGTATATTGAATTTGTCTTCTTTTGACATAGGAATTGAACATTACTCATTGCTGAAGAAAGGACTAGGGTTTATCCCCACCTGTAGCGATGATATAGTTAATGTTTTGACTGACTTAAAAATGTTTATTAGATCTTTGAGTTTAAAATTAATTTTTAAGAGTGAAGCATTGGCTGAGAATAACTGTCATTTATTCCGAATGACATACCATTGTTGGTCGCTTTTAATGATTTATGTGAGACTGAGTTAAGGAATTTATATGATGTCAAAATTAGTAGTAATGGATTTAATCTTTCATATTCTGAGAATCTAGCCCTCAAAGAACTAAGACAGGAACCTAGTATAATTATAAAACAAGCTGACAAGGGGGGCTCAGTGGTTATTATGGACAAAACTAAATATATTGAGTCAGTTCTAAGTTTGCTTGAGGATGAGACAGCATTTAAACCAATATCATGTTTAGAAGTGAAGAAATGCATTACCTATATTAATATGTGTATATATGATATTCAATTGTCTGGGGATATTTCTTTGGACTTATTTCATTTTTTCACAGTGACTAGTCCATTAACACCACAACTATATGGTATCCCTAAAGTCCATAAGTGTAAAGACAATCCTCCCATGCGGCCTATTGTCTCTGGCAATGGGTGGGCCACTGAACCCATCTCATTATATTTGCAGAGACAGCTACAACCACTATTAGTTTATTGTACTACAGTTCTCAAGGATACGGCGGATTTTTTGACAAAATTGAAAATGTGGCAGGTAAATAAGAATGGGTTGAATTTGGGACAAAGTGATCTATATATGGTAGTGCTAGACATCACTTCGTTGTTCACTGTAATTCCAATAGATTTTGGTATAGACTCTATACGAGATTTTTTAGTACAAAATTCAAAGTTTACGTCTAGACATGTTGAGAATATTTGTAAGTTGTTGGATGTAGTTCTACGGAACAATGTCTTTATATTTAATCAAGAACATTATTTACAGTTAACGGGAGTGGCAATGGGCACCCCAGTGGCCAATACATACACCAATATAGTACTGTATCAATGGGAGAAGATGTACATATTCGATGGTGATAGGTTTGTGAATAACAAGATACACTTCTATCAAAGATTCGTAGATGATTGCTTTCTTGTTTGGGAGGGTCCCCTTACTGAACTGATAGAATTTGTTAGTTATATAAATAACACAACTTCCTTTTTGAAATTTAAAATGGAGTGTTCAAATAACAGTATAAATTTTCTGGATGTGAATTTGAAAATACAAGACAATAAGTTTGTTAGCACCATTTATAAAAAGGAGGTGTCATCTGGAAGATATTTAGAAGCATCTTTTTAAAACAAATGGATGAAATATGTGATGAGTTCAGAGGGAGTGGGTATCCTCATATGCTAGTAGACAATACAAGGAAAGTAGTAGAAAATAATAGATGTACATTATATAGACCTGTGCTTTCACCTAGTAATGAGATTAATGCTGATTGTTCAGATGACACGTTCAATGATGTAAAAATAAGGTTTATTACCTCATATAATAGCAAGTCTTATATAGTTAGGCGTGTGATTAATAAGTATTGGAGAATTCTTTTAGCGCAGGATGATATTAAGGCACTGGTAGGCAATAAACCATCATTTTCCTATAGGAATAAGAAGTCATTAAAATATTTGCTGTGTTACAAGGATTTTGTTAATAATGTTATATGCTGTTATAACTGTAGTTGTTGTGGTGATGTAGCACCTGTTTCTGGAGAAGGCTTGAGTTCGAATAGTACCTTCATGCATCCAGTTACTAATAAATTATATAATTTTCATGGTGTCACCTTTGTTGTCTATATAGCAACCTGTGTTGCATGTCCTTCGTTTTATGTTGGAAAGACAACAAGGAAGCTCAAGGACCGTATAATTGAGTATAAATCCAACATCAGGAAACAATGTGAAAAAAATGCCCTATATAAACACATAAAGGAACAAGGGGAAAAACATATGTTTAAGTTCAGAGTGATAGATATGTTAACCAAATATGGATAGTTCATTTGTCAGCAGATATTAGCCCAGGTTTAAATGCAGCTGTGTCACTAAAACCGATATTAGTTAGAATACAACATAATAAATTGAAGTAATTATTGAAAGATATGTAACATTTTTTGAAAAGAAAAAATTTTTTAGAAAATACATCTTTTTGAGAAAACCTTTTTAAACATTTAAAAAAAAATGTTTCTAATACTATGGTTTGTGTGTTTACATAGATGTATGTAATTTTAAGCAAGTAAAGTGTCTTGTGTTAATAGATGTGTTTTAATTTAGTATTAAATGATGATGTGTACCTTATGTTAATCATTGATGAAGGGTGTTTGCCCGAAAGCTCTGTGTTTGATAAAGGTTGACTGCTTTTTACTCAACTGAGTCTGTGTATTCTATGTGCTGGAGAAACCAGCCAGGAATTGGTGGGGTGAATGGCCAAAGCTATTGCCAATTTGTTCATCCAGGCTGGGGAGTGTGACTGCTTGAACCAGCTGCTTGAGTCACAGCACTGAATTGACAGTCATTGGAAGAGCAATGCCAAAGCAAGTTGAGACAGAGTAGAGTGCTAAGGAATGCTTTTGACTTTGGCCAGGCAATGGGAGCATTTGTATGAGAGTGCATGACTGTGTGTGTTTGTGTGTGAGTGTGTGTGTTTGTGTGCGTGTGTGTATTTGCGGGGGGTTGCATGTGTGTGTGTGTGTGTGTGTGTGTGTGTGTGTGTGTGTGTGTGTGTGTGTGTGAGACTATTTGTGTAAAGCACACACATGCTTTTCTAGGCATCATATGTTGAGAAAAATAGAGCTACATAATTCCAGTGGTTGCTGAGGATCATAACACACAAGTCCAACTCTGTTTTCACTTACCCTGGCATAACAAAGTGATCTCTGCCCCCTTTTCTTTTCTCCCCTTGGGTGTGACCTCTACTTGTGAGTTATGACTGACTTGATAGACTGGTGAGGGTGGGTGGAATGGACTGTGGAGATTTTTTGAAAATAATTGGAGCAAAATGATTAAGCAAGAAAAGTGTGGTCAGTTCAACTAATTTGACATGGCTTTGATTCATGACACATCTCCAGGTGTTTCAGAAGACTTACCTTTCTGTTTTTGAATTAAAATAAGTCATTTTATAAAAGTCAAATCTTAAAGCATTCATATGGCACTTTTCTGTACTTTTCTACCAAATGATCATCTCTTCCATGACAGTACTTAAATAAGGATTTCTGTTAACTTGAGCATTCGCTTTCACATGACATACACATTAATTTCGATAAGATGAATGCTGTTGCAGCAGCATAAGCAGAACCATTATTTCAGACATGGTATACATGTCCATGGTGCCTGACAACCAAAGAGAAGCTGTCAATGAGATTAGGTATTAGGGTGTCGGCTTTCAAAGCTGGTTCTCATCCATCTCATGCATCTAACCAAGCTTTGATATTTTATAATGAATCTTAGGACCCTACATAAGAGCCCGATGTATCTCAGAACAGGATATGTGGAGGACAGCTTAGGTCTTTCTCATTCTGAGACTTTTCTGTTCATATTCTTACACTCTAAATCATTTTCTTCTGATCTGAAAAAACATAAAGATACCAATGTTTGCTGTCCTTTCAACCATTACTGTCTCTTCATCACTAGCCAGGAAGGCTTTGTTGCTGAATTTCAAATACACTATGCACCATATTAGCTGTATTTTAAATTATTTTGCAGTTTTCTGAAATTTTCATTTTAAAATGTGCAGGCCATATGTACATGCTGTTTTAAGATATTGGATGAAGTCCAAATTCCATTTTTGTCAAACTAATGTCTTTGAGTGGTTGGCATGTAGAAAATATAATCTCAAGAATGAAACTTGAATTTTGACAATATGTTGCAAAGATTTAATTGTTTTACTTGCACACTGTGGTCTGATGGTTATCTTCTTCCTTTTTATGTTCTCCCAAAATAATTAGAAAAGTCAGAGAATAATAAGCAGAACCTTGCTTGTTTCATATCTATATTTCACATCAATTCTTTCTGCTCTCCATTTCACATCAATTCCTTCTGCTCTTTGGCTACCTTCTGGCAATATAACAAGTTAGTTTTCATGCTGAAGAACACATCACTGTAATTTCATAGCATAGCCATTTATATATAAGAATTTTTGACTACACATTATTAAAATAGCTGAGATATTGAATGATTTGAAAATGTTTTCTTCTGCATAATGGATAGTTTTGACAATTAAAAGCAATGGGCATTTAACATGGGTACATTTTCATTTAATGAAAGGTGACAATATGTCTTATCTATATTCTGTTTCCCCATAGATTTATTAGTTTAGTACATTAAGGAAAATTCAAAAAATATTTTTAATCATACAACATTGCAATCTTATCTTTTCACAGTTGCTGCAGCCATAGCCACTGCATCCTTTCTGCATTCATGTGATGGCAAGTGAGATCAAAGACACATCATGATGAGTATAGATATGCTTTGTCTTTGCATCACTGAGCAAGGATTTTGTAGACAGCAGCACTGTGATCCCTCTCCTGACTCCTGTAGCACACAGCTTTGTTACACAATGTAGCAGTTTCCCCTATAGCACACAGCTTTGCTACACAAAGTAGCAGTTTCCCCTGTAGCACACAGGTTTGCTACACAATGTAGCAGTTTCCCCTGTAGCACACAGGTTTGCTACACAATGTAGCAGTTTCCCCTGTAGCACACAGCTTTGCTACATAATGTAGCAGTTTTTGAAATGCATTACTGTTGCTACTGATGCTGTAGACATAATTTGCATTTTTACTGTAGCGGCTGCGCTGCTGTAATGTTGTTGCATGAAGTACCTTATCCCACTTGTACAATTGCCCCTGAATCAGGAGATAGCTGTTTTCCAGATTTTTCCTACTAGTGTACTATTCATGATTACGTATGCCTGTAAAACACCAACCATATCCCATGATGTTTGCTTGAAATTCCTTGTAACACTGATGGTCAGTGCTATATGTCTTCTAGAGTCCTTATAGATTGATATTCCACACATCCTATGCTGTTCTATGTGAGGATGCCTCATTTCTACAAGGTGTCTATATGGTGTCTCTGCTCACCATGATAGCATTCAGCTTTACCCTTGTTATGGACAGGATGGTGACCAGCTGCAGTTGGATTTTTCTATAATTCAGAAGGTGATAACACATGCCTCGTGGACACTGGTCTTGAGAACATCTCCTTAAAAATGCTGTTGTGCTAATGTGGATGATATTTTCTTGAGAAATGACAGTGTAAAAATTCACTGGCCAAATTCTCTATAATTACATTATTTTTACACATTTGTAAATCTTGCCACTATGTTGTTTTCTGTCATTCACACACATAGTGTCTCTTATTTCCAAAATATGACTCATTTACATATCATCATATGGTCACTTGATTAGGATAATGACCACAATCTTTTTCCAGGAAGCATGATCTTAGTACTTACATCTCTGAATTATCCCTAATCTGTGCATCACCACTCATACCCCTGGATTCCCAAAAGCTTGGATGGAGTGCAAGATTGGTGCAGGAGCCCACGCAGGCAATATGTCTGCCATGTGATCCAGGAACAGCCTGCAGGGGCGTGCATGAGCACTACTGCACTAATCTTGCACAGACTAAGCCCTGGTATGCAAATCACCCCATTCACATGTGAAATCCATGCAAATGAGGGTATTTTGCAATCCAGGAAGCTTGCAACAGTCCGTGCAAGACTAGTGCTACCTGCAGAAATGTACTCAGAAGTACATTTCTGTAAAATCCAAAACGGAGCTATGACAACTCCAAATAAAGGCTGCATATCATTGATGAAGCATGCCAATGGCCAAGTATAAGGTCATTGGCATTGCAAACAATACAAAAAATAAAACAAAAAAACTTTATTTTTTTTAGCCAGGCATAGGGCAGCAGTGCGCAAACAGGATGGGGGGATAACAAAATAAACCTAAAATAAGCATTCCAACTAAAATCACTATTCTGCCATTCAAGTCAATGGGAGGCAGAAGACAACATGGCCAGTGAGTAGTGGTTGCTAAGGGGGGAGGCTCAGTGGGACACAGGTAACTATGCATTAGCAGACAATCCTATGCAAATGAGGGGAAGATTAGTGAATCCCAGTTTTCCCCAGCATGTGAGTCAGGTCCCAACAGTGTAAGAGTATGAATAGTTATGTGCAAACCTAGGAGGTAGGTGACATCCTGGTGGGGTTGTGTCAGCATACTGTAAGTGGATTGGAGCCCTGTGGCTCAGGTTTGCTCCTAGCTTAGCACAGCTAAGTTAGGAGGTGTGATTAAACCTGCCTAGCACTTGTTACAAAGCGTAAGCTGCTGTGCATGCCACGCACCGGGTTTTACAGCAAGAAAAAGGAAACTAAACCTGGAAATAGAGACAGTGTGCACATTTGAGCACTCTGAGTGGCGCACACACAGGCTTAAACAGGGAGGCAATGTGAACGGAAAACGGCAGTAGGAAGGTATTCAAGGAGAACTAGCATAGCTAGCAGGTGAAATGTATCAGAATCAGCCAATTACACAGGCAGCAGACTAGCCCAGCTCAGAACACTACTATAAACTAAGCAAACACCTTCCCTTCTGGTTTTTCCCACACTCTACACCACTGGTGTATACAAGCGGGGAAATTTTAACAAACAAACCTACAAAATGAGAAAGGCTGCAGCAGGCAACATAGAATAACATGTGCAAGAGGCTGAGGGTGGTGAGGATGTGAATGCTGCCGATCAACCCGCAGTGAGGAGACAAACAAGAGTGTACAGACCCAGGTTAACCTACTAGGAGCTACATGAGCTGGAGATAGTGGAGCACTATAGGGTGGACAGAGACCTCCTACAACAAATTGTTGAGCTGTGCTGGCCACACCTGACACACCAAACTGACCGAGGGGAACCCATCCCAGTGGATACCAAGGTATGTGTAGGCCTAGGTATACTAGCCACAGGTACCTCCTAAAGCACAGCTTGGGATATCATGGGGATCTCACAGGCATCAGCATCCAGAGTATTCCACCAGTTCCTGGATGCCATGTCAGCACATGCCACTGACAACATATATTTCCACAGCACCCGTCAGGTTTTGACCAGCAATATGCTTCTCTTCCCCCAAGTAGCAGAATACCCTGGGGTAGTGGGTGCTATAGACTGCATGCACATATGCATCAAAGCACCACCCGGTGAGCAGGGTAGGGCTTACATCAACTGCAGGGGCATCCCCTCCATCAACTGTCAGGTCGTATGTGATGCCCAGGTCATTATAATGAATGTGTGTGCTGGCTGCTCTAGAAGCTATGACGATTCCCACATATAGCATCTGACACAGCTGTACCAGAGATTTGCTAATGGGGACATCCCCTACGGTCACCTAGTGGTGGATGCTAGATACACACTGGAGCCATGGCTGATGACACCCATCAGAAATGCACACACACCTGAACAACAATGCCATAATGAGGCACACGCACAGGCCAGACATATAATACTATGTGTGTTTGGGATGCTCAGGTCATGGTTCTGGTGTCTGGACTCATTCGGTGGAGCCTTGCAGTATTCACCAGCTACATGCACCCAAATTGATATGGTATGTGCCATGCTACACAATATGATCCTGCAGAAACAGCTGCAGCAGGAAGAGCATGGGGCAGGGACACACATCCCCCCACCTATGCCAAGGCCTGCACAGGCACAGAGTGACCCAGAGGAGGAACAACTTGAGCCTGCCCTAGTAGGCAGAAGGAAGTGTGCCCAGTATGCCCTGGCACTGGCAAAGAGGCAATGCATAGCATATGCACTGACACAGTAGGGACCCAGGGAATGACGCCTCTCTCTGACTCACACATACAGTAAAAGGGATGCCAAACATGACACTACCTGTGCTTAACCATGTATAGGGAGTGTACTATGTGCATCCGACATAGGCAGCCCTCCAGCACCATCCACAAGTCTGGCACACCCTCAAGGTAAGTCAATCAATCTACCAATTGCCAAATGGAGTAGAATGTGTTATTACCTATAGCTATGGTATGGCTGTGAGCATGCAAGGGAATTGGGTTGTTGAATGTTATGGCAGCAGACAGTAGACACCCATAGTGGCTCCATGACATCTGTAACACATACTGGAGTCATCATAGTAGTCAGTACTACACAGGGTGACAAAACCCATTGCAGGAACTGTGCTGAGTGACATGTGTGTCCATATGACCCACACATGCCAGTCAGGACAGCTCACATACCCAACAAAAGTCTCAGCCAGCAGGACAGGTGTAGACAAACCCAAACAGAGCCTGTGCCATGGCCCAGAATGATGACTTTGGTTAACCTCCCCACCAGGCCTACACAGACAGACCACAGCAGGACAGGCAGTGGGATGTTAGTTCTGAAGGGTAGGAAGTCAGATAATAATATGTAAAGCAACCAAAGCCATGATCTGTAGTACACTGGTATGCCTCTAGTCAGCATGATAGTTAGCAATATAGAATGAAATGGAGTACCTGACATACCAGTACAGTCATAACAAATGTGTACAAGTGTCACATGTACCCCCACATCCTACATAGTAATGTAATAACAGTCAGGTCTGCCCCCCAACCCTGTGTAGAAATGTGGAAATAGTCAGGTGTGCCCCCCATCTGACATAGTAAGGTAATAACAGTCAGGTGTGCCCCCCACTCCTGTGTAGAAATGTAGAAACAGTCAGTTGTGCCCTCCACTTCTATGCATACCCTGCAGAGACAGCATGCTACCTTTCAGTGTACAACTCAAAGGTCAGCACTGCAGCACAAACTACCTGGACATGATCCGCACATTCAATACAGACGGCCATAATGGGCATGCTCACACACACAGAGAAATGAAGGCAATGTCAGTCAACAACATAATGAAAGGTCATATTAGGCATGCTCACACATTTAGAGAAATGAAGGCAATGTCAGGCAACAACATACTGAAAGGTCATACTGGGCATGCTCACACACTTAAACACATGAAGGTCATGACTGCAAACTCCAGTGGACCAGTCATATCTGGCAGTTGCAGTTGTTAGTGCAGACACTCGCCAGTATGCACCACTCATGGCTTGCACACACAGTGGATAGGAATACAGACATATATGTCAGGACAACACACTATAATAAGCCAAAGGCAGATGTACATAGATGTGTGGAAGAGAGTGACTGTGAAAAGGAGCCATCCAGGCCTGTCTCACCCAGCACACAGCCAAAGGGCCCCAAACACATGAGCTACAGATGTCACTCACTGCAGATACTAGCCACCAGTATTTGTTAGGATTACAGTCTATGTGGTGCATGTGCCAGTTTTGCAGCATGACTGTACAAAGAAGTAGTCATCTAGCAGCTGTATACCTGTGACATTAGACCCCATGCATGCCCGCATGTGGTGTGTCAGCCCTTAGATGAATGGGTTATGTCCCATGCACACACCACCCTCCCCATAGCCCTACTATGACAAGCCTGTGAGGTAATCCAATGTGAAATACACCTTTGGGAGAGTTGTAGCCTAGTAATCTCTGTGGCGTATCCCATAACTGCGTAGTGCTGTAGTGTGATAAACAAGTTAGGTAGGAGTTCTAACCCCAGACTTGGCAAGTGTGTTTGTGTGCATGGCTGACTTTGTAGAGAGCAATGCTTTTTAGTGTACACTCCTTACAATTCATATACTCAACTTTGGCAAGGCTGCTGATGTCACTCACCTAGAAATATACCTCTGTGAAGGTTGTAGCCCAGTAATCTGTGTAGCATGTCCTATAACTGCATACTGCTGTAGTGTGATAAAGTAGTTTGGTAGAAGTTCTAACCCTAGACTTGGCAAGAGTCTGTGTGTCTGACTGTGTTAAGATCAATGCTTTTTAGGGTAGTCACACTCCTTATAATTCATACACTCAACTTTGGCAAGGCTGCTGATGTCATCCACCTAGAAATATACCTCTGTGAAGACTGTATCCCAGTAATCTCCGTAGCATGTCCAGTTACTGCATACTGCTGTAGTGTGATTTAGAACTGTGGTAGGGTTCCATCCCCATCCATGGCAGTTCAGGATTTGTGTGTGTTTCAATGTCTGTATATGGCACAATGCATTATAGGCTAGTCACACTCAGTATGTTTCACATGGCCTACTTTGATAATCCTGCTGATGTCATTCATTGTGGAATACACCTTTGGGGAAGCAGTCTGCTCGTAATTCCCATGGTGTGTCCTATAACAGCTCCATGCTGTAGTGTGATATAGACCTCTGTTAGGGGTTCTATACTCACACATGTTGGTTGTGGATGTTTTGTGTGTGTGTCACTGTCTGTGTAGAGAGCAATGCATTTTATGCTAGTCACTCGCAGTACATTTCAAATGTTGTACTTTGGCAATCCTGCTGTTGTTGTTCATTGTGTAATACACCTTTGGGGAAGGAACTTTCTCGTAATCTCCCTGGTGCATCCTATAACAGCTCCATGCTGTGATATAGACCTCTGTTAAGGGTTCTATACCCACACATATCAGTTGTGGCTGTTTTGTGTTTATGTCACTGTCTGTGTAGGGAGAAATGCTTTTCAGGCTAGACACTCGCAGTACTTTTCAAATAGCCTACTTTGGCAATCCTGCTGATGTCATTCATTGTGTAATACACCTTTGGGGAAAGCATTTGGTATTAATGTCTGTGGTGCTTCCTATAACAGCTTCATGCTATAGTGTGATGTCGACCTCTGTTAATGGTTCTATGCCCACACATGTCACCATGCTGTAGTGTGATGTAGACCTCTGTTAGGGATTCTGTACCCACACATTCTGGTTGTGGATGTTTTGTGTGTGTGTCGCTGTCTGTGTAGGGACCAATGCATTTTAGGCTAGTCACTTGCAGTACATTTCAAATGCCCTACTTTGGGCAATCCTGCTGATGTCATTCATTGTGTAATACACCTTTGGGGAAAGAGTTCTATAGTAATGTCTGTGGTGTGTCCTGTAACAGCTTCATGCTGTTGTGTGATATCGACCTCTGTTAGGGATTCTATACCCACACATGTCAGTTGTGGATATTTTGTGTGTGTGTGTCACTGTCTGTGTAGGGAGCAATGCATTTTAGGCTAGTGACTCACAGTACATTTCAAATGCCCTACTTTGACAATCCTGCTGATGTTATTCATTGTGTAATACACCTTTGGGGAAGGAGTTCTCTAGTAATCCTTGTGGTGCGTTCTGTAAAAGCTCCATGTTGTAGTGTGATATAGACTTTTGTAAAGGGTTTTATACCCACACATGTTGATTGTGGATGTTTTGTGTGTGTCACTGTTTGCGTAGAGAGCAATGCATTTTAGGCTAGTCACTCACAGTACATTTCAAATGCCCTACTTTGGCAATCCTGCTGATGTCATTCATTGTGTAATACACCTTTGGGGAATGAGGTTACACTGAGGTAATCTGCCTCACATATACTTCCAGCTGCTGCAAGTGTCGGGTCAGATACCTTCATGATAAGGTGGGCATCGAGTGGTCTTTTTATTTGGTGGGTTTTTTTTATTCCAGCTGGGGATAGTCGCGGACCATTATTTGTGATTTGATATCCCGTGGCAACATTGTGCCCTGCCTGGATGATGTATGATCAAGCATGTTTTCTGATGAGTGATAGTGAGATCAAGTATCTGTTTCTCCTCTTGTGGGGATGGTGACAACTTTTGGCTTAAAGTGTTTCAGGCTTTATAGTGTAGGTGTTTTTGGGCTAGGTGTTTTTAAAGTCAGTAGCATATGGTGTTGGTGATAAATTAGAGTCTGAAAGTGGTGGACATTTACGGAGTTCCTGAGTTGCAGGTGGCCGCAATATGCTGGGGCAATTTGCAGGTGGCCTGTAGAGGTTTACTGTAATCGCACCTGGATTGCCTAGCACAATTTTGCAGACAGTGGTGCCTCTTGAGGGTGTCTTTGATGCAATATGGATGAGGTGTCCTTTCGTATTGTCCGGTCTTGAGGCCCTTGGCATGATAAGAGGTAAAACCTGATGGCCCTAAATTGAACGGTTCTAAGAGGTAAAACGTCACGACATCATGGGTGCTACTGAAGCCTTACTGAAGGGTTCTGAACAGGTTCTGTCACTTGGGTTCTGGAGCATTACCTCCATACTGAGAAGGGCCTGAGAAAGGGAGTCGAATTTTAGACTTGGCTCAAAAAAGGCACTGGGTTTTTTGGCTGTTTGTGGTTGCCAATATCCGGAATCAGGGGAGCAGGGCCAAGTGGTGGCACCGGCGGGCCGCGGGTTTGGTCCAGCATGTCACAGGTGCAATACAGATTAAGCAGCGTGCTTTGAATGTAATAATTCAGAAGGCAGATCACTGGTTAAAGACAGTCATCTTATCTCGTATTGTAAGCCAATTCTTGGGTGAAGGTGATACTGCTCAAGGTCAGGGTCATATTCCTGCCTGTATCTGTGTGTCAGAGAGCTCCTCAATGGTCATTGGGTGTAGTCCATGGGTAACTTCATCATATAATTGTCCCGTTCATGTAGTAATCAAGTATTTGTACGCCTCTCTGAGAGACCTGAGGCCATGCTATGTGAGTCATATCTATGCCTTACGCAAGCCTTACTGTGACAGATGAGGAGTTCAGTCTGGGGAGTGTGACGCCAGTGTGTCTGGATATGGAGCTCACCAATCTGGTGAGCCCTACATTGTGTTTAGCCTGACCCCTGTGGAACCAATTGACACTCTGTCAATGGGAGAGGTCTGCGGGTGGGTCACCAATGACTAGTGTGTCTGGCGTTTGTTTTGGTGTCTGCTGGTAAGTGGCCTTTGCTGTTGGTGTAGATTTGGGGTGGATGTTTGGTGGTGTGTTTGTGTGTTTGGTGATTTTGATTTGGCAGGTTGTTTTGGTACTATGTGAGACTTTTAAGTGTTTGTGTGTTTGAGGCGGGATGACTGACTGGTGATGCCAGTATGATTGAGAGAGTGGAGTTGTGGGTACTGAGATAGTTTGCCAGTCCGCATGGTGTTGTGCTTTGTGGGAGGAGGAGAGGTTGCTCCGTACATGAGGCACTGTAACATTGCCTCAATATTCCTAGGTTCACCAGCTGGTTGTGGTTGTATCATGTGGGATTCCCCTGTCATGCTAGAAGGACCTTAGACAAAAACTTTTAAATTGAGTTCCGGAGCTGAGCGACCTGCAGAAATAGGGCTTGCCTTTTGGAGATTCTAGACAAAGAGTGCTTATCAAGGTACAAGCAATTTTGGGGGGGATGGGGCAGTTTAACAGGGTGAGAAAAGTCTACTTGGAGTCAAGTAGAGATGATCTTTTTAGGTATTAGGAGAAAGTGCTAGTCAATAGAGATGCTTAAAGGTAAGATTGAAAGAATGCACCTGCAGTGCACTAGAGAAGAGGGATATGAAAGTGTGCAGCATTAGAGAGACCTGTTTGAAAAGTTGCACTTTGAAGTGGAGAGCTATTTTAAAAGTAGGTAGTTAGTTGGAAAGGGTTACTTTTGTAAAGGTTTACTAAGGAAATACTGTAGATGGGCCAAATAAATTACTATTTTTGGCGGGTGGATTTCGCATAAATTGGTTTTGTGATACCACATGAATAAAAGTGAAATGAGATAGAAACAGATATGGCGGTCAGATAGTGGATTGAGGCTAAGTAAGATTGAAAGCATTGGTGGTATTTAAGAAGACAACTTAGAATGACAGAGGGAGGAGGAGGGACAAATCAGATGGGGAGAGAGCCGGGGTCTTAGTGAAGTTTTAATTCAGAGGAAAAGGAATGCCAAAACACGGAGAAAAAGGAACAAACTACAGTAATGCAGATATAGAAAGAGGTAAAGAAAAACAAAAAATAACAGCAAGCAATCCACAAGGCATGAAATAAGATGACACAGAAATAAAAAAACAAACTGTTTTAGTTTACTCAGCAAAAAATGCAAAGTGCCCACCCCTCTGTTCTTGGTAAAGTAACCTTAAGGGGAAATTCTGTCTTATGAATGAAATTTAATTTCCTAGCTCCATTTCTGGCTGTTCTCCAGAACAGAGAGAGCCGTGACCTTTGAAGTTTTAATATGCTGTTAAACAGAATCACCTCTTACACAAGGTACTCTGAAACATGAGAAGTATAGTAATCAGCAAGTTCAATAAGAAATAAACAGAATGAACAAGGCTGTAGTTCCTTTCTTAAAGCAAATATATGCAGAAAAACAATGAATACAAATATAAAGGTTTAAAGTAATGTCCATGGTGTGTCCTATAACAGCTCCATGCTGTAGTGTGATGTAGATCTCTGTTAGGGGTTCTATGCCCACACATGTTGGTTGTGGATGTCTTGTGTGTGTGTCACTGTCTGTCTAGGGAGCAATGAATTTTAGGCTAGTCAGTCGCAGTACATTTCAAATGCCCTACTTTGGCAATCCTGCTGATGTCATTCACTGTGAAATACACCTTTAGGGAAGAAGTATTCCCATAATGTCCGTGACATGTACTATAACTGTGTAGTGTAATAAACTAGTTAGGTAGGGGTTCTACTCCCAGACATAACAGGTGTGTGTGTTTGTAACCCCTATCCTGTGTCGAGGTGGTTGTGAGTCTGTGGCCAATGTGGAGTGGGTTTTGCATATTTCTTATATGGTGGCCCTACTATATATCACAATGTCCACCATACAGGGATAACAGATGCAAAATAGCTGAGATGCTGGGGTGCAAAGCCATACCCATACATGTGACATCAAGGCCAGGCAATCACAGTTAGCAACCCCAGTATTACCCAGAGCACACTGTCAACCCATTTCTCATACTCACACACATGCCTAGGCAACAGCCAATATGTGGGTAGTACACTGCATATTGGCCACTGATAGTAACTATGTAGTGATAGCAGTAGACTACAGAGGGCATGTTACCATGTCCATCTGTCTAATATGCATGTACATGTAGACAGTGCACCTTTCCATGTTCCCCAATGGACACCTACACCACCTGTGGTGCCATCACATGTGACCTACAATGGACATACCATGCCTGACAACATGCCCTGTATGGACAGATGCCACTGACACCAGGGAATGCTGTTATTGTGCTATTAATGTAGGTGCAGGTTAAACCTGCTGCCCATTACTAGTTCCTGCCACAGATGGGCAAGACCGGCACATTTGATGATAATCTATGTTCACAACATTGGCCAGACACCCCAGGTACAGTTCCACATGTCACTGTACATGCATATGGGATGTGTGCACATCCCAGACACCATCCATGTTATGGACTAAAGAACACATACATGGCAAGCAATACACAGCATTTTGCTGCACACAATAGTCACCCAGGTGACTGGATGGGGATACAATATCCACCTGTGTGGGCAAATGCAGGAAACTACAGCCCTGAGCCACAATGCAGACCATTGTCATGTAGCCTGATGCAAATATATACCCATCACCTACCCTTGTAAAGCCTGTGACACAGTCGACCACCACACACCCATGCAGATATGCACCCATGCATGTCAGGACTGGCACCCTGTGTGTTTGTGTGTGTGTTGTATGGTGCGTATTTTTACATCCACAAACACTCCATCCCCCATGGGCATACTGAAGCATGCTGTTTGATGTCAGACACCTCCTCATACCCTTTGCCCATACAACCTCTGTATGACCCATGTGGTGCATGTGATACCTGCCCAGTAATGTGTTGTGGCAATCCCACTACTGATGAGTTCTACTCATGGCCCTGCCAAGTGTGTCAATGTGTGTGCATCCATGTGAGAGTGTGGTTGTGTTGCTGTTGGCACCTGTTCATGCAGACAGGCATGTGTATGTCACCTACCGTATAGCTACAGTATCCCTGTTGCAAATGTCACTCACCATCACATATATGTTCTGAGTGCTCCACAACAGGTAACCCATGTGGCACATCCAATAACTACATAGAACTGTGATAGCACTACATAGTCATCAGGGGCTTTGATACCCTGTGCTGGTAAGTGTGTGACACAAACATGCTTCAGTTTTACTCTCCCACCCCTCCCTGACATATCTTTGCCTCTGTCTACCTCTCCCACTCCCTCTCTGGTGGATGTGGAGATCTACACCTGCTTTGCTTAGGCAGCAGCATGTGTGTTTTAAGTGATGCTCATGATCAGCTGATGCCCCCTTCACAAATTGCAGCCCTCCCTTAACTGATTGCATGTGGAACTGCTGTGGTAACATTCCCATAGCCAATTGCATGGAAACACACTCTAATATCTAGGAACATCATGGTGGTGTTGGCCCTTTTCATTCACTGTGAGCAGGAACTAGATATGTTGTTTGGCAAACAGCATCTCAGATGGATTGGGGATTTACCTCTAACATCATACACTGTGGAAACAGGGCAACAAACAGGAGGGGGATGTGCCTGATCTGCATACAGACTGTAAGTGCTGCTATACTGCATTTGGAGTAATGTTGGTTTAACAGTGTGTGTGTGGATATGGCTGTCCTACATGTCTCAATACCTGCCATGTCAGTTCCATGTTTATGAGGAATCCCCATCTGCAGGGTCATCTGCAGACTGGGCAGTGTTGTGCCTTTGGTTTCATGTGTTACACATGGAGCATCTATCTCTGGACTGCAGAAGGTAGTGTGAGGATTGCAGTCTGTAGATGGTGAAAGCTGTGACAGTTAATGACGTCATATCCCTCATAGGACATATGTTGCAACAAACCCTATTACAATAGTTAATGTATGAGGTTATCACAGCAACATGTCAATATGGGCCCTGTGTATGTGCTTTCAGCCACACCTCTGTCAACCTTTGTACATATGCCATGCATGAAGTGGTGCATATGTGCTGTACACCATAATTAGTGCCATCATATCTGATAACAAGCCAGTGATATATCTGACTGCTACACATGTTATGTACAGTAGAGGTTATATTTCATGACATAACCTGAACATTCTGTGGATGTTTGTACAGTACTGAGGGATGTGTATTTATGGTGAATGTCAACAGTGTGTGTATTGTTAATATGTACATTAGCCTGTGTACAGACTGTGGTAGATATCATTGTTCTAGTTCCCCTCCTACCTGATGTTACATGCTGCTCCACTGTATGGTACTGTATTGGCATACATGTTTGTAGGGCCATACACACACATGTCTCATACCACAGTCAGCCATCAGACCACACTGTGTAGCAGCCCAGTATATGTATGTCGAGTGGAACATATGAGGATGGTATAGAACAGATAGTCCATATACTGTAATATTATGCTAGCTTACCATATGTGGCTGTGTTCACATTGGTTGTGGTTATGCACTTTCACACAGGTGTATCTTACCCTGTGCTGTGACATGCCTGTTGAGTATGCTATATATGCAGGTACATGTGCATTCCCCCATAAGAGATGTAGGCCAGTGTTGAGCCTGTCTGCCTGTAGCCTGCACAGTGCATTGTTACATGCCTAGCAGCTGAGTGTACTTACCCAGTGATATGTCATGTGCAGATACTTGCCATATGAACTACTGCCGGGCCTCCCTTAAAAGTCATGTATGTCAGACAGAGTAGTGGGATTCTGTACAGATGTATGCCAATATCTAGTGGGTGGTATGTGGCCATGCCACCCCTGTATCAGCTGTCATTATGTGTCAGGCCAGACAGGGGTGTGTGAATGCATAACCTATCATTGCAAATGTATACCAGTTGTTATGTGTTATACCCATCTACATGGTTGTCTACATCCATATTGTCAGGCACGGCACACATGTTTTGCACTAAGGGCTTATGTGTATACCTCTGGACTGTACAGAGTGTGTCATAATTTCCATATATATTGGCCAATATCTCTGCTGCAGTCCACATGGGCATTATGTGCTTGCAGCGGTACATTACAATGATGTCCTTAGGATGTCTGTGAGTAGCCAATGGCACACATGTTATAAGCAGATGTGACCTCCCACACACACCATGTCTGTGACAACAATCCCAATGACAGTAGCAATAGTCTACTAATATACCTGCAATACATACCTGACATTGCCTTGCACTACGACTTTGGAAATATAGGGGCTGGGGTAGGGCTACACTCCACGTCCAGGACATATAGTGGATACATATGTACATATACTTATACAGATAGCCATATATATATATATATATATATATATATATATATATATATATATATATATGATTACACATGTGTAGTACATCCAATTACCACTGTCATGGCAACCAACCACTATACATCCCTACTTCACGTGGGTGTGATCCCTTTAAATTTCCTGTGTGATGGACACCCTTCCTGTGTGTAGGCATCAGTGTTACAGACAGCAGGTAGCAATACATCTTACACCAGAACCAGCACAATCAGGGCAGCCACATATTTGTAGGAGGATCAGGAACTACAGGCAGACTGTGAGAAGAGTTGTGTTATGCTTTGTATAGTACTGGTGTTACAGGGTGTGTGTGTACATACTAGTTTACCTTGGAATGCAGTCTGTCTGCATAGCTCACAACTGTGGGCCTATCCTCTTGCTGGCCAGAGGTATGCCTATCATGTTTTGTCTGTCCACCACACAGATCCTGTGTCAGATATTACACTGGCAGTGTGTGTGTTGAGCACTATCAGTACATGGCTACATCCATTTCTGTTTCTAACCTCAATTCCCTGACTAAGGGTATGTTGCAGACTATCCTGTAACACCAGCAACTTGCTTAGTGTATGGCAACAGTTTTCCACATATGTGCCTGTGTTCCAGCATCTGTCCTCCACCTACATACCAAGCTTTGCACATATGTCATGCTGTTGGGGGTTGTTCTGTAGTGGGCTGTGAGTATATCTCACTGCCATTGCTGCCATCAGTCCACTGCTGTTGTATCCCCCACACATACGGTGGGGCTGGGGCCATATATGTGTGGACGTCACCTATATAATACATGTGTGCCCTTATGCACTCCAGAGGCCAGTGTATGTAACAGTGGTATATGGCCCTGTATTATTGAGTCTAGGGGGAGCACCATAAATGACCTAGGCTGTTATAAAATGTGGGGGTATCAGGAGTGAGCTGCCTTAAGGTATCTGGATGTACAGTACCATATACTTCACCTATATTTACATTACTTACATGAACTGGGTTAATGCAAGCCTACTGCCTCCTGTGATACAGAGTCTTCTGTTTGTCGGTGTGCTCATGATGGTGTCACTTATGCCTTGTTATGTAACAGTTACAACCCATTTGGTCACATGATGTATTTACCACCTAGTGATTTTGTACAGAGTGTAGAGAGAGGCTGCAGAACTATACACCTGCATTACTTACTGCTGTTTGTTTGGTATCCTGTGGCCCAGTCTGTCTTTATTATTGGACAATTTGATGGGCTTGGTCTGGATAGCAACAGTTGTGAACCTTTCCAGACTACTGTATTAGTGTAACTGTTTCACAGTTGCATTACTCTGTTTATATGGTTGTCAGTGTCTGAACAGCTATATGACATGGCATATTGAACTGTAATAGTACACAATTAAAGGCTTTCCATTTCTGCAAACCTGTGTGTGGTGTTTTTCCTATGACCTCTCTGTGGGTATATGTAGCAGGCAATGATTGTCATTTGTATGGGAGGCCCATATAGTGTCCAGTTGTTCAGGTGTTAACTGTAGGCATAGTGGCTGTTCCACATTGTGTTCACCTTCTACATATTTATCTTACTGTACATATATCTGCATGTGTATGTGTAGTCACATGTATATCTATATATTTATATATATATATATATATATATATATATATACATATATATATATATATATATATAGATATATATATATATATATATATATATATATATATATATATATATATATATGTATGTGTGTGTGTGTGTGTGTGTGTATCTGTATCTGCATATCTGTGTCTGTGTATCTGTATCCTGGGGATGTTGATGGCTTCCACATATTACATTTCCTATGGGATCCAGACTGCACTGCATGATATGTTACCTATACCAGCCTAACATCATACAGGTGGGATGTAGTACTGTTAACATCTTGTGCCCATGTCATGTCAGGTCCTGGTTATGGGATCTGCAACACTTGGTAGTGTATTGCAGGGCGAATGTGTTTGGCTGTGGAGGGGGGTTGCCAATTACTACAATATGTATATTGTTTGGGGCCTCCCAACCCGATTGATGGTGTATGTGGACATATGTGTTTCTGTTAAACTACCATTGCTATCTACAGATGTATGCCCATAAATACCTATATAGGTATATGTATTTGCTTACATATTTCTAACTATGTCCGTATATACCTACGGGGATATACATCTGCGTACATATAGATATGTAGTATTGTTTTTTTTATTATGGATATAATTACACACACACACACACACACACACACACACACACACACACACACACACACACACACATACATCTAGATGTTGGTATACATTCTCTGTACTGTTGCATGGCTGGGCTGGATGTTATGTTAACAACAATATCAGTGTTATGTATATCTGGCATAGTTTAGTGCTAAATCACTTTGGGTAACACCACTTGTGACAGGCTTTGAGTCTGACATGGCTCCAGCAACTCTGGACCCTGTGGGTTCTGTCACTTAGCCAGTTTGCAACCCATCTTGTGATGTATGGGTTTACATTCAAGCTGATGAGTTTTTCGATGATACCTGAGTGGGGTATTGTGTCTAAGGCCTTTGCCAGGTCGAGGTAGGCTGTATGGACTGCCTTTCCTCATCAATGGCCTTGGTGACTGTCTCGAAAAGTCAACCAAGTTTAAGAGGCAGGATCTGCCTTTGACAAAGCCAAACTGAGTTGGATCCAAAGTCTGCAAGTTCCCTATGTCTTTATTTATGAGTTCCATTATGATCCTCCATGGCTTTGCAGATAAGGCTTGTCAAGCTAATGGGCGTAATTTCCAGGGTCTGTGGAGGCACCGCCTCTTATGAAGTGGGACCACAGTCGCCTGCGCCACTCCTTGCACGATCCTGAGGTGAGGCTAAGATTAAAACAGCTGTCCTAACTGTGGGTTTAATTCCTCATTGAGTTCATGAAGCACACAGCCGGGGACACCATCCCGGTCCCATGGATGCTGTGTTTTTGCCTTAGTGAGGGCAGTTCTCACCTGGTGCTGGAGATGTTTGGGGCTACAACCTCTGGAATAGATATCTCTCCTTTGGGGGAGGGGGAGAAGTTTGCACTGAACCCGTCAGCCAGTATGTTGGCAATGTGTGTAGGTTCAGTAATTTCACATCATTTTGAACTAATTCTGAGCATATCTGGGAGTTTCCTCCTAGGTTTCTAACATAGCTAAAGAAGGCCTTATGATTCTCTTTAGAGTCCTTGCATTTTTCTCAAAATTTGCCTTGGATGATTTTATGAGAGCTCTTAGTTTTTTACTTATAATGATCAAAGGTGTCTTTACCTTTCAAGGATTTTGCTCTATCTTGTAGTAGCTTCCTCCTTTGTTGTAGAGCTTGTTTATGGCTGGGGTCCACCAGACTGGACGCTTGCCTTTGGTACAGAGAGTCTTAGTTTTGTTTGGGATTGCCTGATCCATGCAGTCCTGTAGGTGCTGGTAGAAGGCATTTGTAAGTGATTCAGCGGTTTGAGTAATGTTTACCACTGGCTCAGGGGCCTTAAAGGAGACCACACTAGTTTTAGAAGTGTGAAATCGGCTTTTGAGAAGTTTTTCACTGTGGTCTTTTTGTTTCAGGTGGGGCGGGATGAGGACCTCCAGCCAGATTAGTTTATGATCTGATCTCACCAGTGAGGGGTATACTGTGTTGAACATTTTGATCCCATGTTCGTGATGATGAGATCAAGTATGTTTTCTCCTCTTGTGGGGATGGTGACTAGTTGTTCCATGGCATTTGAGTTTATGAACTCCAGGAATCTTTGGGTTAGAGTGTTCGGGCTTGAGTAGTGTTCCCAGTCTATATTAGGGTAGTTAAAGTCACCTAGTATGATGGTGTTTGGAGATACATTTATCCTCCAATGTTTTCAGGAAGGCCATGTGAGGTTCCTGAGTTTGAGAGGTGGCCTGTAACATGCTACAAATTGCAGAGCAGTCTTGCCTATGGTTAATTGCACCTGGATGGTCTCCGATGCATCATGCTTGCCACTAACCTTGAGGTGTGGGTGTCCTTTATGAATATGGACACCCTCCTTTCTTGGTGTTGTCCGGATTTTGGGGCCGAACGCATGATATGAGGTGAAACCTGTTAGTGCTGGGGTGCTCTCAGAGCCTTGAACCAGGTTTCTGTCACAGCACAGACATCGATGTTCTCCATATTGAGAAGGGCCTCGAAAGTGCATCTTGAGATTGAGACTTCTGGCATTGAGCAGCATTACCCTTAGTTTTTTTTCCTTTTTGGTGTTCTAGGGTGGTAGGTTTAGAATTTGAGCCTCTGCCTAAAAGGCACTATGGGGGTGGCAGAGCCTTGCCAATATCCGAAGCCCAGGGTGACAGGTGCAAGCCGTCCCTCGCGAAGCAGCGTGGCTTGTCCAGCATGTCATCCCAGGCAGACAGACATTGATCCCTTGAATGACACCAGAATTTAAGCCAATTATTAAAGCTGATCATCTTATCACTGTATTGTGGCATCATTCTAGGTGAAGGTAGGATACTGCTCAAGGTCAGGGTCATACCTGCCTGGGCTACATAATCAGAGAGCTCCTCATGTCCCTTTCATGTAGTCCAAGGAGGTATCGCCTCAGGTCGCTGACACCAGCGCGGACAATGACTGAGTCGCATTCTTGTACCTGCTGTTGAGAGACCTGAGTGCTTTGCTATGTGGCGGATTCTAGCTCTGACAGGCAGCTTACTGTGACCTTCTCTTTACTCAGTCTGGTGAGCGGGACGCCAGTGTGTCTGACTATGGAATCACCAATGACAAGTGTGTCTGGCATTTTGTTTGGCCTTAAGGGCTGACTGTTTGACACTCTGACTGTGTGGTCTATGTGTTGCATGTGTTGAGTCGTGAGGTGGTAGTTGTTTGGGTGTCTGCTTTGGTGGTCTCTGCTGTTTTGTAAATTTTGATCAGAGCCTCCAGTATGTCTTTAATGTGAGTATGTGTATGATTTGAAGTTGTGATGGTACCATGTGTGACTGGGTATGTATTGTGTGTGGTTACCTTCTCCTCCTGTCTGGTCTTGCCAGTCCTATGTTGAGAGAGCTCAGCCTCCAGTTTGGCCGTATAGTTGCATCTCTCATGTATTTGTGTTTTGTGGGAGAAGGAGAGGATTGTCTGTGTACATGAGGCAGTTGTAACATTGCCTCAATATTCCCAGGTTCACCAGTTGAGCTGGAGAGGACACTAGCAACTGATCCCTCGACATACTAGAAGTAGTAGATAAAGAGACTTTCAAAGGACTGGGAAGTGGGTTTTAGGCTGGTGGGGTACTATCTATAATAAGAGTGCTTTATCAAGGTGCAAGTACTGTAGGAGTAAGTGCTAGGCTTTACAGATAGAGAATAGTCTACTTGGGAATCAAGTAGAGATGAACTTTTCAGTTATAGGATATGCTGGTTAGATCAGCAGTACAGCTCGAGGAAGGTAGTTTTAAGGGAAAATTGGAAGAGTGGAATTTAGATGGCCCAAATAGTTTAACCTTGTTTAACCGGGCCCTGCTCTTGTGTGCAACAGTGTAACTCCGCTTAAATCGCTAAGGCTACACGCTGCTTAGCGTGTTTATAGCAGGGGCTGAAGGAAGCTAGGAATTGGTCCAAAACCACCAATGGACTATTAGTTACTGGGTGAAATCTCACCAAATCAGACAAAAAGGCCGCTCAGTGCTTCCCACTCCCACTGGTAAGCAAAGAAACTTCCCTCCTTCCTAATAAGGCAATGGATCAGTAACAGGAACTAAAAACAAAGCCCAGGGATCAGCAACTCTGAAACTGGACTACTCTAGTTCAGTAAGGCGGGAAAACAAGATTGTATGGGAGGCCCATATAGTGTCCAGTTGTTCAGGTGTTAACTGTAGGCATAGTGGCTGTTCCACATTGTGTTCACCTTCTACATATGTATCTTACTGTACATATATCTACATGTGTATGTGTAGTCACATGTATATCTATATCTATATATATATATATATATATATATATATATATATATATATATATATATATATATATATATATATATGTGTGTGTGTGTGTGTGTGTGTGTATCTGTATCTGCATATCTGTGTCTGTGTATCTGTATCCTGGGGATGTTGATGGCTTCCACATATTACATTTCCTATGGGATCCAGACTGCACTGCATGATATGTTACCTATACCAGCCTGACATCATACAGGTGGGATGTAGTACTGTTAACATCTTGTGCCCATGTCATGTCAGGTCCTGGTTATGGGATCTGCAACACTTGGTAGTGTATTGCAGGGCGAATGTGTTTGGCTGTGGAGGGGGGTTGCCAATTACTACAATACGTATATTGTTTGGGGCCTCCCAACCCCATTGATGGTGTATGTGGACATATGTGTTTCTGTTAAACTACCATTGCTATCTACAGATGTATGCCCATAAATACCTATATAGGTATATATATTTGCTTACATATTTCTAACTATGTCCATATCTACCTACGGGGATATACATCTGCGTACATATAGATATGTAGTATTGTTTTTTTTTATTATGGATATAATTACACACACACACACACACACACACACACACACACACACACACACACACACACACATACATCTAGATGTTGGTATACATTCTCTGTACTGTTGCATGGCTGGGCTGGATGTTATGTTAACAACAATATCAGTGTTATGTATATCTGGCATAGTTTAGTGCTAAATCACTTTGGGTATGGTGTGCATGGTCTTGAATTCGAGCCTTGCAGAGGCTGTTGATTTTGTTGCTGGGTGGAACATGGGTCATTGGATACTGACTGATTACAACACTTTAAAGCAGTGCATCTTCATTAGACAATAATTTAGTTATCAGGAGGGGAACCTGTAGTGCCGTATGTATACCAGGTTCATGTGTTTCCTGTATACCTGAATTAGACATTCCTATTAGGTTTTGTGTGCATACCGGGCAACCTTGTGTGCCACGTATGCTTTGCGATACCTACAAATAAAACCATTAGTGTAAACAAAGTCACACATGAAGTCTATTATTAGCAGGGGAGCATTCGTCCCATGTGGGACAACCCAAAAACTGGGTATTCTACTTTCCTCTAAAAGCATGGCTGCAAAGGTATGCATGGTTATGTGCATGGACTACAGCGTGTGGCAGACCTAGGATACTTGGGTCGGGACAACTTATTGGATGAGTCCCAAAGGGAGGAGGAGTGGAAGGTGGGCAGTGTGTGGTTGTGTGGTAGCTACGGGCCGGTAACCAGGGGAAGGGATGGTGGCTGCGTGTGTGCAGTGGGGAGAGGGGGGCAGAACTGTGGGTAAAGTAAATATGGGTCGAGGAGAGGCTGGGTTGGATGGACTTGTACTGGTTGGCCTGCCTAGTGGGTGGAGGAGAGGGGAATGTGATATAAATATGTGAAACATAAAAAAAGACTAATTTAAATCCCTATTTAAATGAAACTTACAATAAAATGAACTTGGTAGTGTATTGCAGGGCGGACATGTTTGGCTGGGGTTTGTATGCCAATTCGTATGAGACGTATATTGTTTGGGGCCTCTCAACCCCATTAACAGTGCATGTGGACATATATGTTTCTGTTAATCCACCATTGCTATCTACAGATGTCTGGCCATATATATCTATATGGGCATATATATTTGCTTACATATCTATAACTATGTCCGTCTATACCTACTGAGATATATATCTGTGTACATATATATAACTTGCTGTGTATATGTGAACACATAGATGTTGACATATATATGTGTAGATGGCATTTGCATGTATATATGTTCATATGTTTGTATATTACTGTATATATATATATATATATATATATATATATATATATATATATATAACTACATATATAACTACATATATAGATATTTTGTATCTGTTTAGATATTAATATATTTACACACACACATACATCTTGATGTAGGTATACATTCTCTGTACTGTTGCATGACAGGGCTGGATGTTATGTTTCTGAAAACATCAGACTTATGTATATCTAGCATGGCTAACTCGTAACTAATTTTGTGTATGGTGTGCATGGTCCTGGGTTCAAGGCTTACAGAGGCAGTTTATTTTGTGGCTAGGCAGAACACGGGCCATTAGGTATAGAGTGATTAAGGCACTTTAAAGCAGTTGTACGCAAGTTTGCACATAGCTAAGAACTGCTAACTTCCGGTTACAGTTTCATATACTCAGTTAGCTTTCACATTGCTTAATCTGTGTAGGCAGTGCTTACCCCCACACAAACGCACATAAACACACTTACTAGTGCTTACATATGCTTACTACTGCTTAGTTGTGCTTACACTTGGTTACTAGTGCCTTATTCATTATGACACTGCTACTTCACATGTGCATTTCCTGCAGCACTCTAGTTCATACATATGTGTTATTTAGTGGGTTTTGCAACAAAACTATTGGTTATAACGTGGTTTGCCATGAAAAATAGATTGTGCTGCATTGGGACTCGAACCGGGATTGACTGCTCCTGAGGCAAATGTCCTACTCACTACAGTAGTGCTGTACTGCTTCATTTGCATATAGCTTGCTTTTTATCCTCTTTTTGCTATTTAATCTACATTAACCATAACTAAGTGATGGGCAAACCTGCGCACCTACGGTTAAACTTCGTCTGTTTCATTACAAATAAATATTTATTTTTATTTTCTTTATTCACTATTGCTCTTATACATGCGGGGGGATGTTGCTGGGGATATGCATACATCTATGGGCGGTCTCGCTCATAGTTTACTACCTTTCTGCAGTCCTTCATTGCAAGGGCATGTATATTCTGAGAGCTCTGAGTGCTTTTTCATTGTTGGTGCCTTGCTTTAGTTTTCTTAAACAACAACTTTTTGCATTTGTTGTAAAGTTTGTTAATATTGGATATCCACCAGGGCAGCTTTTTTTTACTCGGTGGGAGGGGGTATGGCTTTGATTCTCTGTGAAACAGCTGAGTCTATGCACTCATATAAGTGATTGTACAGACTTTAGTGTAAGCTTTGATGCAGTTACCACTTCCAGCTAGGCGTGGGGCTTGCAATGCATTTTATCCCTTCCCCTAGGAGGGTATAGTTTGCTTTGGTGAAGTTTTTTGTCTGACTTCCCCATTTGTGAGTTCTGATGACCTTCAACCTAATAGAAAAATGGTTCTCAAGTCAACAACTAGTTCTCAACCCCAACAAAACAAAACTACTTACTTTCTCACCCACTAACAAGACTCTTCCCCCCACCTTCTCTATTACATCCTCCAATGGAATCACTATATCACCAGAAGCTCACACAAAGCTATTAGGTGTTACCATTGATAACTCCCTTAAATTTGACACCCATTTCAATCTTACCATCAAAACCGCTAATATAAAAGCTTGGCTCTCTATAAAGTAAAACACTTTCTCACTCCTCACGCTAAAATTACAATTGCCAGCACACACCTACTATCAACTCTTTTCTATGCCTCTTTACAAACCTAAACAAGACAACCCTTAACAAACTTGCTTCTTGTTACAATCACATAGCTAGATTTGCCACAAATTCCACCTTTAGAATGCACCACTGCACTAACTTGAAGCAACTAGGGTGGTTAGAGTTTTCCAGCCAACTCCATTTCAACCAACTCAAAACGGCTCACCAGATACTGTATCACCCAGAGAAAACACCAGCTCTGAAAAACATCATTCACCCCTATATTAAGCTGCAATCTTTACGCTCCTCCAATAAGATCTTAGCTCAAACTACCAAAGCCAATAATTCTGCTGGGGATTCTTTATTCTCAAACTTTGTATGTAAAATGTGGAACTCCCTACCGACCATGCTCACCTCAGTACCCTCACTCCTACAATTCACAACAAAAGCTTAAACACCTTCTCAATACTCTGTGTCAATGTCCCTGTTCCAAACCTGATTAACCACTATCATTTACCCTTCTCTTACCTCACTATCCTTAATAACAAGGCATCTCACTTTGTAACTGACCTATGTTTTTTTTATATGCTGCTATTGTTTTTTTTTCCCAAGATGTGATGTATCTTTATATTGTATTTAGAACTCAACTATCTTCCTTTTTTTGCATTAACAATGTTCATATGTCTGTTATGTACTTGGAGCTTTTCTTCCCGGGCCTCCGCTGAAAATGGACATGTATCCAGTCGGACTCTCCCGGTTAACAAATGTAAAATAAAATAAATAAATAAATAAATAAATGATGTTAGTGCCAGTTCGAACGCAACTGATTTGTGGTTAGATTTAACTAATGAGGGTCCAACAGTTGCGCTGGTGCATCTGTTTATCATGTTAGTGAAAACCAGATCTACATTTAATAATACAGCTATAGTGTCTTTTGCTATTTCAGAGTATGGCCAATGCAACATTCTAACATTTGTTGATCTTATTCAACATTAGACACAGCTGAATTAAAAAAAAAGTTAATGGCATATATTAGGTTGACAGAGCTGGAGAAAATACACATTAAGCAATTATTTCAATCAAAGAGAATCTGACCCTTTTGAAGAGATATGCATTATTCTCAGAAAATCATGGACATACAGTTTTCTAGTCATATAGAAGGCACAAATTAAACATATGTTGTTGTAATAGTGTATTATGATCTGGATGGAGAACCTTTAGGTTCTGCCTGGGAATACATTTAAACACAAAATTCAAGGAAATAAACAACAAATTTCAAGGCCATATATAGAATATGGAAAATAAGACAATGACTATTAACATTTTCCAGATAGAGAATTGTACTAGTTTCCCAACAGATTAGAAAACAGGCTGAACTTCAGTAAATAATGCAATAAACAACACAGAATTCCTAAGTAGTTGCTTGACTGGGTTAGGGTTCATTGTAATGGATGGAGTGTTACATCTAAATGATGTTGCCTATGTTACAGCATTTGTATTTTGCTTGTTTAAAGAGGAGTGATTTTAGTTCTTTCATGAAAGTGGGAAAAGCACATTTTGGCATGGATTCCCTGATCTTGGGGCCTAAGATTGAGAAGGCATATTCTGTGATTTTTAATTTATTATGTGTGGTGTGAAAGCTGGGGGTCCAATAAGAGATTGACCTGATGCTGTAGGGTGGTTCTATTTGTGTGAGTCTGTTTGTAAAAAATGGGAAAGATTCTATATGGATGAGATTGAAGATCATGGATCCTAGGAGCAGAGTACTTCTCTGAGGAACAAGAAGCCATATGGCATTTAAGAAGGTGTGGCAATGTTGTTCTATTCTTGGTAACACAGTTATAAATATGCAGATATTCCTTTGAAGTATGTGGTGTGGAACATGCATTCCTCTATGTGTTGAAGTTCTCTGATTATGTGAGTTATTCTATTGAAATGTTGGCTCTGGGTTTGTGTCAGCAGGGTGGCAGCTGATAAACTTATTCTGCATGCAAAGCAGAATATAGAGGTGATTGTCCAAGTTTTGGAATAGTGAAGTCCTTATAACCAGCACAGTCACTGGATTACTGAGGACCGTGCAACACCTTGACTGCAGATGATTAGAAAGCTGCTGATCTCTACCTAAGTAAAAGACATTTAGATTCATATTACAGTACAAACCTTACAGTATAATATGATGGAATTGTTGAATTTCTGAGGTACCACCACTAGGCCTACACCAGCTAAAACCAAGACATCTACCTAATCTCTCTGTAAGTAAAGAAGATTTATAGGGCTATGTGCCATTTGTGGTTAATGATCTGCTGGAGTTTCCTGTGCCCTGTCCAAATTTACCCTGGTTGCCTGAAGTGTCAACCTGCATGGCTCCTCAAAAAAATCTGCAGACTGATGATAATCTGTTTAGTGCACAAAATGGAAAATGATAGTAATTAGCAGTCACATGACTTGTGTGGGTCATTAAGGTCAGTAATCAGTTCTGAGAATCATTTCTTCTCAATGATTTCCTGAGCATTATATAGCACAAGTTGTTTGGCACAAATACTTGTTATCTACCTGTATTGCCCTTTTGGTAATTCATTACGAATGTACTGCTGATGTGTCTAGACAGGCAAAAGAGCAGTGTGTGGTAACTGAAACAGGTATATAATTATATTCATTCATAGGTTCATAGGTGTGTACTAGGCTAATGGCCCTGGAGCCTTTACAAGCCTAACCCATAGGATTACCCTGGCATCGTGCCACCCAACCTTAGTTTCCAGTGCCTCTGTCGAGTAGAGCCACTAGAGTGAATCCGGGGTGAATTTTCTGTTTCATTCATTAATATGTGCACTCCTGCCATTTGTTTCTATAATTGTTTTCAGACTGCAGGCATACAAATGTGTTATGACCATAGCAGCAATGTACCAAAATATGACTACAGTGTGCTGACAAACATTCTTTTTTAACTTTGCCTGTTTATCAAGTAATATGGTTTCTGTCTTCATGGGACTGTGTGAGGCATGTGTCTCAGGCAGAGAACAGCACTATCCTAAGATCAAGCACTGGATCAGAGAGGTCAGATTGCTTCTATTTGGTAATGTTGTGGTGACAGCCTGTAAGATGCTTGCTTGTAAGCTGTAGATAGTAATTTTGTGAAGGTCTTTAGCTTACTGTCCTAGACTGAAAATAGAAGATTAAATGAGTTGTATAATTTGGTATAAAACAGTAAAAGAACATGACAAGGCAAAGTAATCTCACAAAAAAAGACATGATTAATAAATCCTTGGCATGTCAATAAATGCCAGCATGTATAATCATACTATGCCAGTGGTCCAAAGATGGGAAAAATGTTAAAAAGAGTAATACAATGCACGTTATGGTTTGTTGAGGTTTACCATCATGTGTGCGTATTGTGCAAGGGTGAAAAGGAATTGTCCGAAAGACCATTTGCAAAGTTTGCAAATGCCGAACGGAGAAAGGTTCGAATGTGCAATGAGTGAATGCACATTGCCATTTGCTCATTGCAGATTTGACATTTTGGAGCAGATTGCACTATAGTTGGGATCAGAAAATGATCCCTTTCCCCACTGTAGTGTGATCTTGGAGTTAGAATATTAAAGTAGGAGGGTGTGGGGGTGAGGCCCCTCACATGGGGGTGCAGGGGGGCTTGCCCTCCTGCTTTACACTTCATTACATTCATTTTTCGACATTTATGTTAGAAAATTAGTGAATCTTCTTTTCGATTTGCTAGTTTTCGAACATGTAAAACTGTCACTGTTTTGATTTTCATGGTTACGATTCGCTCATATGAGCAATCGCACCACTGTGATTCGGTGTTGTAAAGGTAAACTGATTGTTGATGTGTTTGAGAATCATAAACAGTATTAAAAGATGAACTGTGTGATTTATCACAAAGCATGTTACTCTAAAATGTAATAATGTTTTGATGCAGTAGTGGCAAAACATATAAATGTAAATATAAATATTTTACATACATGCTGCCAGTAGCAGGTAAGAACACAAAGTCTGCTTGTTCTCATTGCCCTGACAGACCACACCAGCTTTAACAATTCCGAGTGAGACTACAGTTTTGTTGGTCAGTGAAGTAATTATCGATCAGTACAGAGATGACAAAGTTATCAAGGAAAGTATTAGAGACATGCTACATGAAGGCAATACCACATGGGCAGCAAGGATATCTCAAACTACTGGAAAAGAAGGTCATAGTGGTGTTCCAGTCCCAGCCACAGATACTTTCTAATAGCCTGCCCTTCTTATTGCCTTGAATATACTCAGTGTAGGCCACAGAAACATGCTCTGGCACATGCAAAAATGCATCTCCATTCCCTTGATGCTATCTAGTTAACACAGACCACCCTGTATGCATTCCACAAGATGGAAGCACTGCTCCAGTCATAAAGCTAGCTGATAATGGACAGTGAAAATGGAAAGGAATAGGTTCCATGTTGTTACAGTAAGCCCGTATATAATGCTGATGGCAGAATATACAGCTCCAGATGTGGCTAAATATGGTGGTGGGATACCTGATGAATTTCTTAGTATTGTAGCTGCAATCTAAAAAATACTGGAAAAGCAACTACATATGTTAAGGATTATATACTAAGTCTAAAGGTCATAACAACTCAGAGGGTTCAAGTGTGGAAACCCACAGATAAGGGTCTTTCTTTGGTGAAGGAAGCCCTGCAGAGAAGCAGATATATGCCTCAGAGGTACCTCATGTAAAAGAAAGGGGTGTTCTAGATCAACAGGAATATTTTAAAGATTTGTGGAAATGGAAGTTGCACTAAATTACTGCACTAACCTATGCATTTTGTGTATCCCACAGGTGATATGACCCACAGACAATAATCATAGGCAGTGACCCCTACTCACCATTTCAAATTATTTCAAATAGCAGAAAGTATTGGAGCAAACCAAGGCTGAACCAGTCCATGACCATATACGGTACAGTAGTTGAAGCACCAAGTATGAACACAAATGTTCCGTAAAATTATAAGTCCACGCAGTAAAGTTTGATAAAATCACAGGATTTATTTAGAACAAAAAGGTAAGCACTTTCACCTTTCTGGGCTTCCTCAGACCTTTAATCATTCTCATTAAAATAGCTCTCTATATATAACGGTCAATATAATGACATCACTTCCTGCATTAATTAATTTAAAAATAAACGCAATAAATGCTAAAAATATTAAAAATATATATTTAAAAATACATATAAATCACAAAAACTTTTAAAATATTAAATCACACAACATATGTACATGTGTACCTGTTTGCTCTAAATAAATCCTGTGATTTTATCGAACTTTATTGCGTGGACTTGTAGTTTTACGAAACATTTGTGTTCATACTTGGTGCTTCAACTACTGTACCATATATGTGGATGGACTGGTTCAGCCTTGGTTTGCTCCTATACTTTCTGCTACTTGTTTTACTAAGTTTTTTAAGTTGTAGGAGCATTTATTCCGTGGTCGCAATTGTTTTGCTATTTCAAATTATTTGTTCAAAACAGGCAAGCATTCTGAGTAGTAAATGGAATTCATTTATCATCCTAGAACAATGGTCCACATGGACCTTTTTCATACACTGCTAGGAAGCAAATGAAGGTTGAGGGTCTCAAACCCCAGAGTACAGAAAGCAACTAATAGCCTTGACCACTGCAAGGCCAGTTTCCTCTCTGGCATTACGAAGAAAATTTTCAGATGCATATATGTACCTAGGAATGCTTTATAAACCACACTGATAATATGACTGTTAGTCAGAGCCAAGACACAAAGCATGCTACGACTGCACAGTTTGGCAATAGGTCAACACATGGTAACAATGGGTGAAATGGTGGCAGATGGTGGTACAAGGGAAGTAATACACCAAAGGTATTAGTTGCATAATGAACTTTGCATGTCAGTGTAGTCGTCTGCACTTAGGATGTAGTGTACTTGAGTATAACATGTCACACATCTAATGTGGTTGCACTCTGATTAGCAATAGTGTCCCTAATGCATACAGCTGCATAACAGATAAACCAATACAATTTAAACATATGCACTTATACTTTGGCCAGTATAAAACCCAGAGTAAACTGCTTATCGTATGTTTAAAACAAAATGTTCATTCAGTATGGAAGCCATTACTCACCTGTTTGATACCTATTACGCCATCTTTTGTGGAAGTATACTGTCTACAGAACTGTAAATATCTTATAGGTTCATAGGTAGGTACTAGGCTATTGGTCCAAGGGCCAAAGCAAGCCTAGCCAACAGTGTATTGGTTTTTGCCACCCATGTAGTGTTAAATTCTTGCCCCTCCATCAAGCAGAGCCCCAGACATAATCCCAGGGGTGAATTTCCTATCACCCATCCACTTATCAAGGTTTTTCTTGAAGAGTGCTAATGATGAGCTCTGCTTGATGTAGATGGGATTTTTATTCCCGAGCATGGGAAGTCTCTGGGACAAGAATCTATCCCTCCAGCATGTCCTATTTATTATTGTGGTGAGGTTCAGGTCCCTAGAGCATGTAGCTCGGGGAGATTGGGATTTTTTTTAGTTGAGCATGTCCATTAATTCCGGGTTTGACATGGTTTTGTATGTTAGACAGAGGTCTTCTCAGAGTTAGCGGTATGTGACTGAGTAGAGTTGGAGTTTCTTGAGTCGGTCAGCATAGGGCAATTGTTTGAGGCCAGCAATCCTCTTGGTGAGGTACTTTTGGGGCCTCTCCAGTTGTTGTAAGTGTCTCGTGAGGTATATCCCAAATAGGGCATTGTATTCAATGAGAGGTCTGATAAGTGATGTGTAAAGGGGGACGATGACATCCTTATTTCTAGATGCAAACCCTTTTGTGATTAGGTGGGCCACGTAGAAATATTTTCTGACCACTGTGGCAATGTGGTTATTGAAGGAGAGGTTACTATCCACTTGGGTCCCAAGGTCTCTTATCACACTTTCTGTGTTAAGTGAACTTCCCCCTATTTGGTAATTTTTGGGTACAGTGTTTTTACCAAAGGGGATAGCAATGCACTTTTTGGCATTTAGCTTGAGGCCATGAATTTGACACCAGGTGTCTGTCTCGGTGAGGCCCTTTTGCAGGATGTCTACATCGGCAGGGGAATCGATAATGGCACCCAGTTTGCAGTCATGTGTGAACTTGGTTAGCCATAGACCCTCAGTGTTCGCTTGCACTTTGGAGAAGTATATACCGAACAGGAGAGGTCTCAAGACTGAACCCTGGGGCACTCCACTTGTCACTGGTTTGGAGTCAGATCTGGAGTCTGCAACTCTCACTGTGTGGGTTCTGTCCATGAGCCAGTTGGCCACCCATCTCATGACATAAGGGTTTATGTTAAGGTTGATGAGTTTATATATGATTCCTGAATGGGGATAATGTCAAAGGCTTTAGCGAGGTCCAGGTAGACTGTGTGGACCACCATGCCCTCATCTATGGCCATGGTAACTGTTTCAAAGAAGTCTACCAGGTTAGGAGACATGATCTACCTTTCACAAATCCGAATTGGGTAGCATCCAAAGTTTGGAAGTTACCAATGTCTTTGTTTATGAGTTCCATGATGATACAATCCATGGCCTTGCAGACCAGGCTTGTCAGGCTAATAGGTCAATAGTTCCCGGGATTTGTGGTGGTTCCTCCTTTGTGGAGTGGGATAACCATTGCTGTGTGCCATTCCATGGGCACATAGCCTGTGGTGAGGCTGTGATTGAACATGGAGTTGGGGGGGTAGTTCATTTTGGAGTTCGTGTAAGACGCAGCCTGGGATGTTGTCCGGTCCCATGGATGCTGTGTTTTTGGCTTTAGAGAGTGCTGTTTTTACCTGGATTATCATATTTATAAATATAGTAGGTATTTTAAATTGAAATATCTATTATGGCTGTTTCTATAAGCAAATCAGTATGATTATGGTGACACCAGCAAGGGTCAATGCAGACTTTATGGCATCAAATTAAGAGTGAGTACTGGCTGTTAGTTGTTGTGCAGATAACTTGTGCTCAGAAATATTTACTCTAACAGCTGGCATGGACAAAGCATGATGGACATGAGATAAGTCATCATTGGATGCTACAAGTCTGCTGGGCAGTTATATTTATTTATTTCCATTTGTTTTCCAGGTTAGGGTACTGATATCCATGGACCTTTCTCAAACTCAGCCTGGGAGTGGTGTCTGGTTAAGTGACTTGCTCAGAGTTACAGAGTTACAAAATGGAGGTTGAGGCAATCAAACCTTGTACAACTGGATGACAGGAAAGAGCTTGCTACTACTCCATTATCCTCCAGCCCAACTGCCAACTTATATTTGACACATTTATAACTTGCAATACCTGTGCAGTCATATCTGATAGAGGATGACATTTTGTATATCATCAGTAAAACATTGCACTGCCTCCACAGCCTTGTGTAAGACATATGTAGAAACCTGCAGATTTTTGAACAATTTATGTGTGGTCTATGTCAGGGTTCTGGATCTGGTAAGTATCAGCATGCAGAGTGCTAGGTATCCAGGATACTGTCCTTTCCTAACTGGAAAGACACACAGCAAGCCATTGCTGAATATGAGTGCTTTATATCAAGATTCATATGTATTTAAATGCATCTGAGTTCTTCACCGGTGGTACACATGTGGGTCATGGTTCAACACATCTTGCATCCTGGACATATATACTGCTGCTACAGGAACAAACAATCAAAGCTGTGGCTTGTAGTATGTATCATTCTATAGCACTGTGTAAGACATGCATAACATTCTGCTACTGTATTGCATGTCTAGATATGTCATAAAATGCTACTTATGTCACAGTTCTCTATGGCAGTGTATTGTATACATGTTCTGTGTCCCCAGAGATCTGATTGAAACTTGTGTTAAATGTGAGTGATACATGCATAACAGAACAGTGTGAGCTACAGTGATTATACTATACAGTGTTTACACTACAGGTACAGTGATGTAATTAACATCTTCACCGCCACTAGCATTCTATGAATTCTTCTTTTATGTTACTAGTGTCTGCACCTGACTGTGCTACAGATACTATTTTAAGGACCCACCTTAGCCATTCCAAATGTACTGCCTTATGTAAGTTATATTGTGTCTACAACATCACCCCCTTATCTGTGATAAGGACCAGATGATCACTAAACTGGGCCATACATTTATAGGTGGATATGATGGATATGAAACAGCTTATATAAGTCAAATAGTAGACAATTTCATAACCACCTAATACATCAAATACTTACTGCACGTAACTTCATCTCTTACTTATTTTGTTTAAATATAATACTTTGCAAGTGTCGCAGTATATTACTATAGACTGTAAACATAATGAGTGAATTATGCTCTATAGACCTCTCATTTGCATGACAAAAACTCCAAAGAGATGTTACTGTCTTCTTTCATATCAATAGTTTTCATGAAAAATGGCTGGAATAGTAATTCGCAATTTCCCATAGAAGCCAGTATAAAATGACTTGCTCCCAGATTTCATCTGATATACTGAACTGTATACGCTGGCTGTACTCATGTAAATTAAACAATTTATTGAAACCTGATTATTGGTGGTCAGATAATTCAGTCATGCACTTTATAGTTTAATACCACAAGATCCAGGCACTGATGCAGTATGAGACTAAATACTCTTGAGATTTCAAATGTTAAAATTATTAAGATATGTATAATATTATTATATTTATTTTTCAAATGCAATCTATTTAAGTTCAGAATCATGGTATTTTAGCAGGTGTTAGATATTTAAATTATGTACATCTAATACCCACGTCTGCTGTTATAAGCTCTTCTATTGTAGCCCTTAGTATTCTATAAATTCGACTTAATTTACTGCTAAAATTTCCCTTCATACTTGCATATACCTATCAACAGGAAGTGTTAAGGGACAGATGTTTGGAGTGGATATGACTTCCTTACCACATGCAATACCAAATTACACTGCTTTTGATGTAAACATTGTGTTGTTTATGCAGGTAACCATTTAAAATGTCATAGAGACTGAATAGCTGAAATATGGACTTATATACTAAGTCCAAGATGGCTATTTCCCAAGATATTCCAATTTCTCTGAGGCATGGCAATCCCGTGGTTGGTATATATAAGTTCAGTGGTTGTAAACTGCTTTCCCTGTACAAAATAGAAGTTTAAAGCAGAAGAGCATCATTTGAGATTCCCTCTTCTCCTGCAGTTTCATCATTTTTTTTCAGCATGTCGGCAGTTGGCTATTGCAGCACCTACATTTCAAAGGGAGATGTTTTTGCATTTTGTTTTGTTGATAAGGATGGCCCCCTGAATATTATTAACAGAACTGCCATAATATCATGAAGGACTGAAACTATAATGCCTCAGTACCAAAATTAATTTTCCATGTTAAATGCATTAGAAGTAGTTTCTTACTTCCTAGAAAGACAAGTTGTCAACTAGTTCTTGCAGACAGGACACCTCACAGTGAAAATGAACACAATGATGTAGTACTGAAACAACAATGTAAACAAGAAGCAGTTCATCCTCAATAGAAATACTTTTAATTACCCACAATGCATTGCAGGTGAATGCAAATCATTGCTCAGTACATACCATGATAAAATTTTATAGGTTTTTAAAGCATATTACATAAACAGTGAAAATTAGAAAATCAAAAAAATACTATATACTTTGTCACTTGCTACTTTATCAGAAGTACAGCAGGAAATTAAATTCATTTTTCTTTAATTTTCTTTCAAACAAAGGCACTTTTAACCATGACCAATACACATTAATTGTGTACTACATCATGTTAAGAGCCACAGTAAAAGGGTCCTGTTTCAACAATACAGGATTTTGTGATTAATTGACACATTATCAGCTTATTTGCATTATATGAATCACAGTCAACAACCACAAAATGAAGAACAGCACTTCCTGTGATACTTAACAGTGGTGGCCTTATAATGTTTGCTTTGGTAGCCCCCCCCCCATGTAACTTTCCCACACAAACACACAGTAAAACACACACACATACACACCACATATCCCATACCTGTCCCTGTTCTTAGAACATCCACAGTGTTTCCTTTTCCCCTGCCCTGGTAATTCACAGATGATTACAGTCAGTCCTTAATGACAGACACTTGAGTTTCACAGTTTATATCTAGTATGCAGCTAGCTATCTGCACTGGCGATGCACATTTCTAATCATATACAATATAGGAAAATTTCCCACCATATTGTAATTTCCTGAAGAAGAGTTCCAGTAACTATTTTCTTGAAGAGACACAGCAGTCTAGAAAAATATCAACTGGGATTTTTTGCTATAGAAATAGATCTAAGAAACACTATCAAGTGGCATATTCCTATGTTATTTGGACAGCTTCCTCAAAATTCAGTCAAGTTGTTTCCTTAGCAGATAAAGTCAGGTTCACTCCTAAATTGCTAAAAAAATTAATTCTCCCATCTGAATTTGAAAGGTTGCTTTACTTAAGGTTTTGGAACAAAGTCTCTTTGACATACCATCAGTTTTCTCCTTGAAGGCTATGTAAAAATATTCACAAAGACCTAGAAAGTCAACCATAAATAAAGTCTATGTTCCATTTAAGCTAATGTCAATTCCTATAATGTGTAAATTTCTATTTATTCTGGACAAGTGACCAAGATGTAAACACAAACAGCAGGACTGATAAATACTATCCGTTCCTAATGCGTTTGCCTACATAAAATTAGAGAATAAAACAAATCTATTCCTTGCACAAAACCATAGCTCAACAAAGGCTCCGTGAGCAAAATACTAGATATAGAATTCTTTATTAAAACAAAAAAAGATGGCTTACCATTTTTTTTTGTTTTAATAAAGAATTCTATATCTAGTACTTTGCTCAAGGAGCCTTTGTTGAGCTGTGGTTGAGGGCAAGGGATAGATTTGTTTTTGTTTATATTTCCTACTGTTTTTTCCTCTACACTTTTTGTTGACTGGGCAAGGTTTTGGTTTTTTAATAAAAGTAAAGAATTTTGAGTTATGAATACCAATTAAAAACAAACTGGAACTGTCCACAAAAATAGGTGCTTTGACATCTTAAAATACTATAGGAACTGAATCTCTTGCTTAACCAGTCACAAATAGTTTCTCCTTAGGTGGTCATATGCCTTTGATGACATTTAAATGTAGTGTGACTTGAAAAGCACCTGTATGACCCACAAGTAAAAAATCATGTTTTCAGCAGTATACCTATCCTTTATGAAGTTAGCCAACTCTACACATATCTTTTGAATTCTATGGTTGAATCTTCCATATGTGTGCATGTGTGTGTGTGTGTGTGTGTGTGTGTGTGTGTGTGTGTGTGTGTGTGTGTGTGCGTGCGTGTGTGCACGTTTATGTGTATGTTTGCAAATGTGTGTGGGTTAGGGTTAGAGTAAGGGTTAGGTAATGAAGGAGATTAAGTGTGCATGAGTGTGAGTGTTTAGAGTTAGGATTAAGGTTAGGTTACAGGATAGAGTCAGTGTGCATGTGTGTGTGTGTGCGTGCGTGTGCGTGCGTGTGTGTGTGTTCATGCTTGTGATGAATGTCTGAACTGTCTTGCATAGCGGTAGTGTTATAGGATGGGTTATTTTTAATCTAAGATGCAGCATAGGTTTAGGGCTGGATTAGGGTTGGGGTCAGTACATATTACTAAGGAGGAGGAGCAACTCAGAGGACAAAGCATGTCTACCAATGCCACACTTGACAAAAAATAACCTTCCAGTCCAAGGACAACCATAGAGCTTTTTTTATCTTTGTTCACAACCTCTAAGGTAGTACACAACAATAGGCAGAGCTACTTGTAAATGCAGGCAGCTATACCGAGCCAAAACATATAACAAATCTATCAGTTGACAAATTCATCTCCAGTTTTACCTCTCTCTCTCTCTCTCTCTCTCCCCTCTCAACTACTCCTCTGGAAATATCATCAAACATAACCTAGCCCCCAACTATCACTAGAGAGCAGGTCCTCAACACGTTCTCCAAGGCCCCAGTAATATCCCAGAATGCCTCCTAAATAAGATGAAACTCAACCTATCAGGACCATTAGAATCATTATTTAATCAGTGCATCCAGATAGGCTTTGTACCACCTGAGTGGAGAACTGCAATGGGCATCCTTCTGCACAAAGGTGGGTCAAGCACAGACCTTGGAAACTGCAGACCCATAATTCTGACTAGTCTTGCATTCATAGCAATGGAAACAATTATCATGCAAATGAATTACAATGATATAGAAAATCTTCAGACATTGGGTCCAGCCTAGTTTGGCTTTGACAAGAGAAGATCATGCCTGCTTAACCTGGTGAACCCCCTTGAGAAGATTACCAAGAAAATCGACAATATCAAATTGGTACAAAATGCCTACATTGAGCTGGGCAAAACATTTGATACAATGTACTCTCAGGAATTGTAGACAAACTCATGGAATTAGGTATAAACCCCTATGTCACCAGATTGATAGCCTGATGCCTCTTGGATAGGACCCAAGATGTTGGGATATGGGAGTTCAGCTCCTCAAAAAGGCCGCTAACTAGTCCCTCAGGGTTTTGTGCTTTGTTCACTCCTTTTTGGCATGTACTTCTCTGAAGTCAAGTCAAACATCAAGGACCTCTGCCTGAGAAAGTTTGCTGATGAGCAACTCAGAGGATCCCCCCAAGATACGAATGTCCTCTAAAAAGGGTTGACCCAGACAGATAATTGATGTCAGAGCCGCCGTCTGAAATTTAGTGCCAAGAAATACACAATAGGTTCCTTTGGGAAGTCAGCTACCCCTGGAACCTACATCACTGAATACACCAAATAGATAAATTATGATGATTCATGACTATATATAGGTATGTTTTAGTTCTTCCTATAGGAGACTTTCATGTGAGTGAGAGGTTGGCATTATGTTTAATGTGCTTACCTTACAAAGGTGCAAGGTTTGATTTTCACATGGGGTAACTGGCTAGGCTTAAAATGGTCCACAAGGGCAGTTAGCCTAGTACTAACCTATGCTTATCTTGATAGGGTTTTTTAAACTTAGTTATTGTATCTTAATACTTATTCTTTAGTTACATTACTAAATAACATACCCACCAGGAAGGAACAAGATACTTTATATAAACAATAATACCTGCTATCATATCTGAACTAGGAACATTTCTTACACATCCAAGATAAACCATGACACAATTTGGTACGTTCATAGGTTCATAGGTAATTATTAGGCTACCTGCCCTTGTGGTCCATTTTAAGCCTAGCTAGCTTCCAGTTTGGTGCTGGAATAAACCTATCCTATTAGGTGTTAGACTGTCTTTACCCATCCCATGGTTGGTTATATATTACACCTAGTGAAAATAACTGTGATCATGCCAAAGATAATTTAAGGGGTTCTGTGCATGGGATAAAGCATTTAGGAGCTGCAGCTATCCATTAGAAGTACAAAGGGCAGTCCTGGGGAAATTTTCTATTACCCATCCATAGATCCAAGTTGTACTTGAACATGGACAGGGATGAGCTGCTTATTATGTTGCTGGGGAGTCTGTTCCACAGCAATGGCATCGTCTGTGAGATATACCTGATCCACAAAACTATTCTGTTGATGTTGCCAAAGAGGTTTAGACCATAGACAGAGCATTTCTGATGCATTTGACTTGCTGATGTGCAGTAGGTCCTTCAATACTGCGGCAGCAGATGCCTTGTTTACCCGACAGAGATCACCTCTTAGCAGTCTATAGGATACCAAGTATAGTGATAGGGTTTTGAGGCATCAATGTAGACCATATTGCTTGGGTCTTGTACCCTTTTAGCAAGATATCTCTGTGGGAATTGCAGTTGTTGCATGTGTCTGGACAGATACATGCCAAAGTAGGCATTATTCTCAATGATCAGCCTAATGAAGGCTATGTAAAGGGGGCAATGATATCCATTGATCTAGTCACAATACTGTTGTTTATAAGTTGTGCAATATAGAATTTCTTTCTTTTAACAGTGGACACATATTGGTTGAAAGTTAGGTCGGTGTCCACATATGTTCTCAAGTCCTGAACAACTGGATCAACTCTGAGAGGCGTATTGTCGATGTTGTAGTTAACTAGGGTAGATGATTTCCCAAAAAATATGAAAATGCACTTTTAGGCATTTAGTTTAATTCCATGACTCTGGCACCATTTATTGTTCTGGGACAAACCGTGTTGCAGGATAGCTAAGTAATTTGGTATTCAATAACTGCTCTTAGCTTGCAGTCATCTACAAACGTATTCAGCCAGAGTCATGTTGCAGCATGGAATCATGGGGACTCCACTAGTGATTGGTCTCTTTGTGGAGGTAACTTTGCCTATTTTGATCTTCTGCATTCCATCTATGAGCCAGCTGGCAATCCAGTGAGTGTTGTTTATTTAGCTTTCTCATATGTCCAAGTGGCAGATTGCATCAAAAGTCTTGGCCAGGTCAAGGTATGCAGTACATACTATTTTACCTATATCCATTGATTTGGTGACCTTTGCAAAGAAGCACAAGATTAATATTGTTCTGCATCCACACCCTGACTGTATTCTACAGTAACCTCTGTTATTGTCACTAATATGTATAGGTAATTTATCTTTTACTTTATGGAGGCTGGAGGATCAGCTTTCTTGAATCTTGGACCAGCTTCACTTCCTCTAGTATGATGCATGGGCTCTACGCCCTGACCTCTCTGACATTACGCATCATTTTATAAAGTACAAGGAGTAAAATTAACAGAGTTCAAGTAATCCTATCACTAGGGCAATCCTATCACTAAAGCTAACCTTTGTCTAGTTAGATGCTTGGGTACCACAGAAGCAGAACTAGGGAAGTCTGGTCACATGTTTTAAATTAATGGAACAATTGGTACTGCCTGTCACATGCCCCCCCAACACACACACACACACACACACACACACACACACACACACACACACACACACACACACACACACACACACACACACACACACACACACACACACACAAACACACACACACACATGTACACACCACCTTTCACGTGATATGTCATACTGTCTGTATGTTATAGGCATTAATGCTGTCAGAGAATATGAAAGAAGTTGTGGTCAGCAGCATAGACTGTACCTGGTGACTATCAAGGGAAGACACATGTCAGCAAGCACTTTAGGCATCAACTATACTGTGCAATATCTTCTAGAATGGAGAGTGTGGATCACCGACTGTATGCCATATCAGGGCAAGTTACTCAGTGGTTTAAATAATGGACATATGTGATTCAGTCACATCAACTAATTTTGCCCCAAAAAGGGGTATAGGTGTTCACTGGTGTTAAGAGGGTTGAGGACTCACCTATTGTGGCATATACAAGGCACCTATGCTAAAGATGGGAATGGGATCTATTTACCATTATTGCATATGTGACATCTGTAAAGCCCAGCAGCTCCAGTTCTATAAGCTACTGGATGGCCAGTGTCCAGTTGCCAGTCTGGGTTACCTAGGATAACGTTGTTGGGTGAAAGATGAATGTAACACCAATAAACCTACTAAAAATGAATTAAGGACTGCTACAGTGTATATAGGTTCAATAGCAGCATACAGCTTGGAAGTGGATGACATGATAGTAAGGAAACAAGATGGGAGTTCAGCATGGCAAATTTGCTTGGCTTGAGATCCAGTGTTTTACTACTCAAAGGAAGTATGGGCTAGAAATGGTAGAGAAATCGTTGTTCAAGAATCTGCTGAATACAGTAAAGAATATCATTAGAATTGGTAAAAGAGGACAAGATAGCAAGCAGTTAACAGCACTGTTTTTAGCTCTGCTTCATTTTAACAGGATTTTTTCTAAAAAAACTGAATTAGAACATTTTTTCAAAACTTGATGAATTTATAGTTGAACATCAGCTGAAAGATTTGCTACAAAAATGAACAAGTTTATAGGTTAGTACTAAATTAACTGCTCTTGTAAGCCTAGCCAATTATCCCTTGTGAGACTCAAACCCTGCACTTTGTGTTTGTAAGGCAAACACCTTATCAATTAGACCACCCTCCCAACCAAAGTCATCTGTCAGAAGTGGGATTTGAACCCACACCTCCATACGGAGACTAGAATTCCCATGAACATTGGAAGGAGCACTAGTCTTTTGTCTCGTGCCTTAGACCACTCAGCCATCTTGATATAGTTTGAAACTCTTTTAGTTGCATTTTCCTGTCAAAAAAACTAGAATGAATTGGCTCGGAATGAGCCACTCTAAGCCCAGTCTACAGGGCACTACTATGAAAAAATACATATAGGGTATACTAAGCAACATCAGAGAGTTATCTGTAAAGACAGATACATTAGAAAGCAAAATGGACAATTTTAAATAGGAAAGTAAAAAAACAGGTTGAAGTTCTGAGTGACTCTCTTAAACAACAATCATCACAAATATTGAGTATAGATGAGGCAATGTCTGATTTTGATGGAAGAATACTTGAAAATGAGAATAACACAGAATTTCTTCTGAAACAAAACAAATCATTCCAGGAAAAGTAGAAGACTTAGAGAACAGATCTAGAAGGAATAACATCAGGATTTAGAGGATTCCTGAATAAGAAGAGGGAGACAGTATGATTCAACTCCTTAATACCTGGCAGCCTAAACCTTTGAATCTGTTTGAAGCTTTTTCCTTTGGCATCAAAACAGCGCATAGATCACTTTCTAACTCATCTTAGAAAAAATAAAACACCTTCACCAGGGCCAGTGATCATAAGATTTTTCTCAATTTAAGATAAGGATTTAGTATTAAAAACTATATGGACTAATTATCCCATTAAAATTCAAGAAAATACTATAAGATTTGACAATGAGTATTCAACATTAGTGATAGCAAAGAGAAAAGCATGCATGCCAGTTGTTAAAAGCTTAAAGGAAAACAATATTAAAGCACAGATCTTGTTTTGAGCAAAAATAAGGATTCACCTTCTAGAAGGAAAGACAGTTTTTCACACCTTGGAAGATGCAATGGACTTTATAAAGAAAAATAAAATCCTAGGAAAAACAAAAGAAATGGGCTGGAATCCATCAACCTCTTTGAAGAGAAATGCAACAAAAGATGGTTGGTTAATAAAAGACAACAACAGTAAAAAATGAAGGGCAAATGAAAATCAATGTATTTCATGGTTACAGATTTATATTAATTTAAAGAAGTGCTTAAATTCTTATGAACATGTGCTGAATATTATTTTAACAAGATAAATGATTTCTTTCTTTTCCTACTTCACATGGTTTCTAGTTCCTTTTTTAAAACGTTAGAGTTTGATTCTTTTAGCTGCATATGAAATTAAAGCCACTTATTCTCTTTTAGAGTTTAAAAGGTTAAACTGTTCATTTTATTAACAATTAATCATTATGATGATAAAGTTTAGGTTAGGTGGCACACTTTCTGATATCTTGGCATAGTTGAGTAATGTATTATTAAATATAATACAAGATGCTACAAATGACACTAAAAGAGGCATATTAAGTTACTTTCTGGGTTCTTAAAATGATCAAGTAGTTTCCTACTGATAGTATACATGACATGCAATAGCACCCAGGAAAGACATGCTATGTTATAAACAAAGTATAAAAAATATACTTTCTTACATATATAAAAGTTATTATTGGAATGTTATCAAATAAGTAGAGTAACATTCAGACTTTTACAAGTTAAACCTGGATCACACATAACTGTCATTCTTTTAATGCAGTTTATATGCTATGTCTCTTTAAAAATGACAGTCTGCTTTATATTAAACATCTCAGTCAAAAAGCGATTACTGAATCATTAAATGTTATTTCTTTAAATGCAATAGCTTTTTAGTGTTTGGCATACTTTGAATTTTTTTTTTGTTTTTTTTAGTGGTTTGGAAGGGTTTGGGGGATTGATGTATAATGTAGAGGTTGCTTGGATTCACTCATGAATGTTTTTGTGAGAATTCTTGCTGATAATCTGTTCATTTGCAAGCCCTTGTCATGACAACCAGCTTGAAGTAGCTTAATTAGAGTCATGAGCACTTTTGTAATTCTGTGAGAGTTCTGCAAATTCTAAGAACTGTCCATGTTACTTCTTCCTGTCTAAAAGTAAATAATCATAATATTTTGAATCATATGCTAAGATGCCAGTGAATACAAGTTAGATAATAAGCTAAAGACAGTGAATTGCATTCTAAACCACCGTCAGTTATCAAATAGTTCTGAATGATTGTAGTATACCAAAATGATAGTCTATATAATAGCCTATAGAATAACACTTCTGATAAAAACATTAGGATTGTGTTTCTCTATTATTGTCTCTTTTTAATTATAACAAAACTTAATATCACAGAACAATTTATTATGGAAATTTTGAATCTTAAAAGGGAAGATTTTTCAGATGTTTGTTCAGATGCTGTTAGATATAAGATTTAAGGAAAAATAGGACTGATTCTAACAGTAGTATTAGTTTAAACAGTATCAAATATATAAGAGTAAATATAAATGTTCTCTTATATGATACTTTACACTAGGACTATAGCTAAAATATAAAACCTAGGAATATAGTAATCATACAAGAAATAGTATACAAAAGAAATAGAAAGGGATCAGAATAAGTAAATATGCATATAGTAAAAGAATATAAATATGCCTACAAGTTTGGGAGATTGTCATAGTGGTTAAAGTGTTCATCTTATAGGCACAAAGTGGATGGTTTGATTCTCACATGGGTTCATAGGCTGGTTTTAGAATGGCTCACATGATCAACTTTACACATAATAAATAAAATGCAAAACATATAAACTCATCTGACCTATAAATGAATAAATATGAACTGAGCAACTGTCTTCCTCCATATAGGCCAATAAATTTATTTCAATTGTGTCGCTATATTTGTTTATTGCCACAACTCAACATAAGTATCTTAGGTTCATAGATTAGCACTAGACTAATTGTTCTTATGAGCTGTGTTAAATGTAGCCAATTACTCGCTGTGAGAATTAAACCCTGTACCTTGTTCCTACAAGGTAAATGTCTTAACCATTATGCCAACTTCCCACCACCTATACTAGACCACAGAGTTAATGTTAAGTACAGGGAAAGATGATTGTAGAGATATTCACTTTGCTCATCTTTATATAATAAAGATTCCAAACACCTGCTTAACTTTTCTTATTCATAATAACTCACTGATGGGCTGTATTAAGATGATGCATACTAAAAATATGAGACTCAGTATGAATAAGAAGCATAAGCTAAGTGTTATTAGTCTAACGGAGAGTTTGAGAGGTAGTTTGTTTGTCTTTTTCAACAAACTAGGAAAACATTATTTCATGGGAGAATGTTTTAGGGTTATATCATTAGGTAATCTTTTGTCTGTTTCAAAAGTTTAGTCCATAGCTGAAGATTTCACATTATTATTGTATATAAAGTATATAATAAGTTCTGTGCATATAATGTGATTTCATCATATCTGTGTGTTTTTCTCTCTTTTATAAATGTCGGATTTTAAATGCATATGTATTAATATTAATGGACTGAATTATCCAGTAAACGGGTGGGGGCGTCTGTTCAAATACTTGCAATTACATAAATTTCAAACAGTATTTCTACAGGAAATACATTTACTTAATACAGATGTAAACGCACTTTCATTAAAGAATTATTTATTTTTAGCAGTTTTTGACTTTTGAGCTAAAAGAAGAGGCACCCTTATTTTATGGATGAACTCAACAGTAATGCCTAAAGTAAAAGATACCTATGTTGATAAAAATGGTATGTTAAGCATTGTTATAACTGAGTGCAACAGAAAACTATATAGATCGATCAACTCTTAATGAATTCCAGGGGCTGGAGCTAGAGATGCAAAAAATGACTTAAACACTATAGTCTATTACATTTTTGTTTATTTATTTTATTTTACATTTGTTAACCGGGATGGTCCGACTGGATGAGGTCCATTTACAGTGGAGGCCTGGGGTGAAAAGCTCCACATAATTAACAATAAGAAAAATGTTATACAAAAAAGAAAACAGAGACATCATAGCAGCATTTGAAAATAGAAAAAAAAAATCACATCAGAAAATTTACATATATACATTTTGTGAGTTGTGAATAGGCCAAAAATCACTACAAGACATTATACCAAGGATAAGAGATTCCATTTATCAATACCATGCTTATAGTGGGTATAAAGTAGGAGAGAAAGTAAAAGATGGAGGAAAAACATTGTAGGATTATGTAACACATAGACAAAGCCATGAACTTATAAAATCAGACTTAAGTAAGTTTTTGAATTGTGTAGTATTTAATGCAGAAGTCACAGAAATGGGGAGGTTATTCCAGCTTTTAGCTATAGTGTGTGAAAATAGAGCTTTCCCTGCAGTGCTATTGGCTGAGGAGATAGAGAGGAGTGATTTGTTGGCAGAGAAGCGCAGACGATTTGCTATATAGTGAGTCAGTAATTGCCTTAGTGCTGGAGTTTTGTCAGGATGTTTTAGAATGTTATATGCAATGACTAGTTGGTGGGAAGTTAATAACTGTGGGGGTTTGAGCCATTGAAGCTGCTTTAGAGGTATACAATGATGGGTTCTAAAGACGGAGTTGTTAGCAAACTTGGCAATTTTGTTATAACAAGACTCAAGTTTGTCAAGGTCAAATTTTCTAACATGGGTCAGTATTGTTTCTGCATACATTAATGTATCCATTTTTTTGTGTACCCTATATTGTAGATGTCAAAGTGGAGGTTTTTATCTATTTTAATGCCAAGGAGTTTGGTATGGGGAGAGGGTAAAATGACAGTATCATTTTTGGAAGTGATAGAGAAGGAGAGAGGAGAGGTTCTTGATTTGTTAGGTGTAAATAGGAGTAATTTAGTTTTATTGGGATTTAGGATAAGTTGGATATTTGTGATCCAACTTTCCACTTAGGTAAGGGATTCCTGGGTGAGTTGTTGTAGAGTGGGAACAGATGGGGCTGAGCAGATTAGGATCAAATCATCTGCATACTGTATGAGTGAGGCAGTCAGGGTAGAGGTATGCAGATTGTTGGTGAAGATGGAAAAGAGAAGTGGACCCAATATAGAGCCTTGAGGTACACCTATGGTGGTTGAAAGTAAAAGTAATAGTACACCCTACCATTGGACAGATTGCTGTCTGTCAGATAGATAATTTTTGAACCAGGCAATAGTGTCAGGGGCAAAGGTGAAGTCATAATTGCTGGTGATTTTAATTGTATTTTTTCAGACAAAGATTTCACTGCAGACAGAAAGTGAGAATCACATCTTCAGCCAGTCACTTAATGAATTTTGTAAATCTAATGAATTTAAAGGATTTATATGGGCTAACCAAGCAAGTGAATTGGAAACCATACCAGTCACCACATTGTAACTGCTTGAAAAATTTAATGATAAAACACAGAATAAGTGCTTTTGTCTTGTTACAAACAAAACTTCTGCAGATTAAAAACCATTGGTCGGCTCAGTGTTAAAATAGCTATAAGATCACATGGTGCTAAATGACCAAATGTACATCATAGTTTTTAAAGTACTAATACATTAAAACTCCTTTTTACAAAAGTAAAATAATACATTTAATAAGATAGTCCTGCTGCTGAAATATTACACTATAGAACATAGAAAATAGACAAATACAAAATAAAAAATAATATTAAAACATTTATATGAATTTAATATTAATTCATATCTTATCACAAATGTAGTATCCACTTATCTAAGTAAATACTTTAATTTCAATAGGCACATAATAGAAAAGTGTTCATTCAAAGCAGGTCAGTTAAAGGCATTGCAGTAAAGCTGCCAATATAACAAACTCTTTTCAGGGGTGAGTGTCCATGGACCTCGCCCTCTCATTCAGGAGTATTTTTTCCAAAACTGTGAATTAAAAAAAAAACATGTCCAGAGTTATTCTGAATATGTTTAAATAACGCATCAGTGTTCTTTTCTTTTTTTTATTTTTTGTATTGTAAACATGTTCAAAAATATGTTCTTTGATTTTCTATTCAGTTTTCTCAATGTAAAACCCTGGACATGTTTGACTCAAAGCTGTAAATAACACCATATGTTTCACAATCAAAATTACCTTTTAATGTATGCTCATGTTCATTCAAACGATCTGTGGTCCCTGTTTTTATTTGTTTACAGTAATTGCAATGCCCACATTTTTTCCAGGTACCTCCCTCTTGGTAAATTGCAATACATTCCCTCTTTCTAGTGAAACTTTTAAATTTCTCCCTCTCTTACACACTATCCTGGGGTTATCTCTGATTTTTTTTAATAGGGATCTATCCTCTGTCAGGATCACCCAGTGCTTCCTTAAACTTGTCCCTATCCTTCCACTATTTAGATTAATGGTAGTGGAATGAGTGTCAATATGTTGTCTGTTTCAGGGTGATTGTGCTCAAGTTAGTTCTTAAGGATTGTTCTGTTTGGGTGATAGAAATGTTAGTCTCATAAGATAAGATAGGGACAAAGTGGTTGTTGGCCCTCTTGTTAATTACTTCATACATAAGTTTGTTAATGAAACAAATGGGGTACCCCCTCCTAAGGAACATACTTTTTAAATTGTTATATCCCTCAATGAAATGCTCATCCTTGGTTATCATGTGAACTGCTCTCATGAACTGGCTCTTGACCACACCTCTTTTTTTGTGCTATTGGGTGGGCACTGTCAAAATGTAAGAGGGTATTAAAGTAAGTAGGCTTTTGATATGTACAAGAGTGATATCTGCCTTTTTCTTTATCTTTTACAAACTTTACATCTAAATATGCTATATGGTCATCTGCTATTTCATGTGAAAACTTCAAAAATGTAGCACTGTTTTTGATGTATTCCAAAAAAGAAGGTATATTTTCTTTTCTGTCCTTCCTGATAATAAAGATATTGTCCAAGTACCTAACACAGAGTCTTCTGCAGCTCTTCTATTCATCAGTTAGAAACAGATTTTCCCACTGTACCATGACCATATTAGCAAAAAGAGAACTACAAGATGAGCCCATAGCCACCCCCTTTTTTGTAGGTAATATTTCCCTTCAAATAAAATATAATTATTTTTAAGGACTATTTCCAGCAGTTCATCATATAAAATGATTCTAGGTTGTTCAATCCCCTTAGATTTTAGATAGTCACAGAACCATTGAATACCAGTGTCATGTGGTATAATTGCATATAAATCCTTTACTTCTACTGTCATGAAAGTATCTGACTCTTGGAATTCTACCTCCTTTATTTTACTGAGGAAATCCTAAGATTCTCTTTTCTATAAGATGCTTGCATTTCTCATCTAAATATTTCACACAATTGATAATGGATCCCCTGGCATCTACAATGGGACACATAGGAGGATCATATGTGTTCCTGTAAATATTGGGGACCCTGAATATTATTGGTATGATTGGTAAAGCCATGTGGAGGAAGTTAAACTCTTCAATATCAATCATTTTATCAATGAACATGTCTTGAGTTTGATTTCTAATATTCTTGTATGATATGTTAAGATCATTCCTGGACACTGAGAAATAAGTCTCTCCCTGTAAAATGTCCTGCATATGCTTTTTTTAGTCTGTGTTATACACAATCACTAGTCCTCCCCCCTTGTCAGGTTTCATGAATCTGCACTTACTATTTTTATTTCTGTTACAAAAGGCTCTTTCTGCCTTGGTAATATTAGCTATTTGTGTAGGTTTTTTTTTACTGCATAAAAATCTTATTTCCACTTCACAGACTTTTTCAAAAGTATTTAATAGAGGGTACAGTGGGGGATTAAACATGATAGCTATACTAAGTTTACTGCTGGTGTTCAAAGAATTATTAAACATAATGCTTAAATTCAGTTTTCTAACGTAATACTTAAGATTGATCAAAATGTTAGCAATATTTAATGTGTGAGAAATAACAAAGGACATACCTAAAATAATTTAACTTCTCTGTAGAAACTTAAAAATTAGAAAATTGTATATGTTATTCTGTGGTAGAATGTTTTAGGGTTATATCATTAGGTATTTTTTTATTTGTTTCAAAAGTTTTGTCCAAAGCTGAAGATTTCATATTGTTATATATAAAGTATATAGTAAGTTTTGTAGATAAATGTGATTTCATCATACCTGTGTTTTTTTTCTCTTATACAAATGTCTGATTTTAAATGCATATCTATTAATATCAATGGACTGAATAATCAAGAGGGGGAGTCTGTTCAAATACTATGTTGATAAAAAATAGTATGTTAAGCATTGTTGTAAATGAGTGGAACAGAAAACTATATACATTGGCAAACTCGTATTGGGTTTCAGGCATTAGAGCTAGAGATGCAAAAATTACTTGGACACTATAGCCTATTACACGAAAAGTGAAGTCATAATTGCTGGTGATTTTAATTGTATTTTTTCAGACAAAGATTTTACTGCAGACAGAAAGCTGAGAATCACATCTTCAGCCAAACACTTAAAGAATTTTGTAAATCTAATGAATTTAAAGGAATTATTTGAGATAAAAACTATTTACCCATTATTCATATAGATAAGGAACACAAACAGGTATTGATACATCTTTCTCAATCTGTTATCACATGTCAGATAAATTGCAATAGTTGTCTGTCCATTATCAGACCATAATGCTATGATCTTTAACATTATTTAAAAAAGTGACAATTTAATACATTACAGGAGATTGCCAGCATACATTAAAATAAAAGGATTCAAGGACTGATACGTTAAAAAGATCAAAATTTTCCTAGAAATGAACATGAATGGTGAAGTATCTGACAATGTCCTGTTAGATTCACTAAAGACTTACTTAAATGGAAGAGTTACAAGCTGGTATATTAGTAAAACAAGAGAATGGGACAAAGAATTGAATACACTACAGGCCAAAACAGACACAATAAAGTTAAATCTAAAACCAAATGACATTATCAGTCAGCCTGAACATAAACAGTGCTTCCTTAAACTTGTCCCTATCCTTTCACTATTTAGATTAATGGTAGTGGAATGAGTGTCAATATGTTGTCTGTTTCAGGGTGATTGTGCTCAAGTTAGTTCTTAAGGATTGTTCTGTTTGGGTGATAGAAATGTTAGTCTCATAAGATAAGATAGGGACAAAGTAGTTGTTGGCCCTCTTGTTAATTACTTCATACATAAGTTTGTTCATGAAACAAATGGGGTACCCCCTCCTAAGGAACATACTTTTTAAATTGTTATATCCCTCAGTGAAATGCTCATCCTTGGTTATCATTTGAGCTGCTCTCATGAACTGGCTCTTGACCACACCTTTTTTTTGTGCTATTGGGTGGGCACTTTCAAAATGTAAGAGGGTATTAGAGTAAGTAGGCTTTTGATATGTACAAGAGTGATATCTGCCTTTTTCTTTATCTTTTACAAACTTTACATCTAAATATGCTATATGGTCATCTGCTATTTCATGTGAAAACTTCAAAGATGTAGCGCTGTTGTTGATGTATTCCAAAAAAGAAGGTATATTTTCTTTTCTGTCCTTCCTGATAATAAATATATTGTCCAAGTACCTAACACAGAGTCTTCTGCAGCTCTTCTATTCATCAGTTAGAAACAGATTTTTCTACTGTACCATGACCATATTAGCAAAAAGAGAACTACAAGATGAGCCCATAGCCACCCCCTTTTTTGTAGGTAATATTTCCCTTCAAATAAAATATAATTATTTTTAAGGACTATTTCCAGCAGTTCTTCATATAAAATGATTCTAGGTTGTTCAATCCCCTTAGATTTTAGATAGTCACAGAACCATTGAATACCAGTGTCATGTGGTATAATTGCATATAAATCCTTTACTTCTACTGTGATGAAAGTATCTGACTCTTGGAATTCTACCTCCTTTATTTTACTGAGGAAATCCTAAGATTCTCTTTTCTATAAGATGCTTGCATTTCTCATCTAAATATTTCACACAATTGGTAATGGATCCCCTGGCATCTACAATGGGGCACATAGGAGGATCATATGTGTTCCTGTAAATATTGGGGACCCTGAATATTATTGGTATGATTGGTAAAGCCATGTGGAGGAAGTTAAACTCTTCAATATCAATCCTTTTATCAATGAACATGTCTTGAGTTTGATTTCTATTATTCTTGTATGATATGTTAAGATCATTCCTGGACACTGAGGAATAAGTCTCTCCCTGTAAAATGTCCTGCATATGCTTTTTTTAGTCTGTGTTATACATAATCACTAGTCCTCCCCCCTTGTCTGGTTTCATGAATCTACACTTACTGTTTTTATTTCTGTTACAAAAGGCTCTTTCTGCCTTGGTAATATTAGCTATTTGTGTAGTTTTTTTTTTTTTTACTGCATAAAAATCTTAATTCCACTTCACAGACTTTTTCAAAAGTATTTAATAGAGGGTACAGTGGGGGATTAAACATGATAGCTATACTAAGTTTACTGCTGGTGTTCAAAGAATTATTAAACATAATGCTTAAATTCAGTTTTCTAACATAATACTTAAGATTGATCAAAACGTTAGCAATATTTAATGTGTGAGAAATAACAAAGGACATACCTAAAAATTTTAACTTCTCTGTAGAAACTTAAAAATTAGAAAATTGTATATGTTATTCTGTGGTAGAATGTTTTAGGGTTATATCATTAGGTAATTTTTTTATTTGTTTCAAAAGTTTTGTCCAAAGCTGAAGATTTCATATTGTTATATATAAAATATATAGTAAGTTTTGTAGATAAATTTTATTTCATCATACCTGTGTTTTTTGTCTCTTATACAAATGTCTGATTTTAAATGCATATGTATTAATATCAATGGACTGAATAATCCAGTAAAGAGGAGGAGTCTGTTCAAATACTATGTTGATAAAAAATAGTATGTTAAGCATTGTTGCAATTGAGTGGAACAGAAAACTATATACATTGGCAAATTCATATTGGATTTCAGGCATTAGAGCTAGAGATGCAAAAATTACTTGGACACTATAGCCTATTACACGAAAAGTGAAGTCATAATTGCTGGTGATTTTAATTGTATTTTTTTCAGACAAAGATTTTACTGCAGACAGAAAGCTGAGAATCACATCATCAGCCAAACACTTAAAGAATTTTGTAAATCTAATGAATTTAAAGGAATTATATGAGCTAAAAACTATTTACCCATTATTCATATAGATAAGGAACACAAACAGATATTGATACATTTTTTCTCAATCTGTTATCACGTCAGAGAAATTGCAATAGTTGTCTGTCCATTATCAGACCATAATGCTATGATCTTTAACATTATTTAAAAAAGTGACAATTTAATACATCACAGGAGATTGCCAGCATACATTAAAATAAAAGGATTCAAGGACTGATACGTTAAAAAGATCAAAAATTTCCTAGAAATGAACATGAATGGTGAAGTATCTGACAATGTCCTGTTAGATTCACTAAAGACTTACTTAAATGGAAGAGTTACAAGCTGGTATATTAGTAAAACAAGAGAATGGGACAAAGAATTGAATAGACTACAGGCCAAAACAGACACAATAAAGTTAAATCTAAAACCAAATGACATTATCAGTCAGCCTGAACATAAACACATAAATGCAAAATATGTTGAAATTCTAAATCATAAGGTTTCAATGAACATGGAAATAATTAAACTTCAGGCATATTCAGTAAACTCTTTAAGTTTGCATAAACTTGCTCTTTGATCAAATAATAAATAAACTAACCCCTGGATTCAGCAAGCCCTGCATGATGTGCAGGAATAGTGCAGGAGCTGCTGGAGCCAATATAGCCACTGTGTGATCCAGGAATATGCTCCTGGGACGTGGACCAGCGCTCCTGCAATAGTCCTCCATGGACACAGCTCCTGTACGGAAATTACCCCATTTGCATGTGAAAACCATGCAAATGAGGTAAATTTGCAATCCAGGAAGCTGTCAGACGGCCGTGCAGGACTAGTGTAGTGTGCAGAAATGTACTCGGTTAGTAACCGAGTACATTTCTGCAAACTACAAAATGGAGCCATGACAGCTCCAAATAACGGGTGTATTGTATGTGCAAAGCATGCCAATTGCCAAATATATAGCCAGTGGCATGGAAAACAGTTAGCAAAAAAAAAAAAAACTTTTATCTTTTTTTTAGCCGATTTCAGCTGTTTAAGCATAGGGCAGCAGTGCGCAAAGGGGATTGGGCCGCAAATAAAAAAAAAACCCTGAAATATGCATTTTAACCAAATCCACTAGTTTGCCATTATACTCTATGGCAGGTGGAAGACAACATGGCCAGTGAATAATGGTTGCTAAGGGGGAAGGCTCAGTGTGGGACCTGTAAATATGCATTAGCAGGCAATCCTATGCAAATGAGGGGAATGATATTGAATCCCAGATTTCCCCTCAATGCTAACCAGCACCCAACTGTGTAAGTGCAGGAATAGCATGGTTCAAGCGTAAGAGTTAGCTCACATCATAGGGAGAGTGTCATGCATACTGTAAGCTTGTTGGAGCCCTGTGGATCAGGTTTGCCCTACTCTTTACATTGCCTAAACAGGTGTGCTCGCCGCACATCAGGTTTTAAAGGGAAAAAAAGAAAAGGTAAACCAGGAAATAGCAGCTCTGTGCACATCTGAGCACTGTTTCTGAGCAGCGCACCCCCAGGCTTAAACAGGAAGGCAATGGGAAGGGAAAACAGCAGTAGGAAGGTAATCAAGGAGAACTAGCATAGCTGGCATGTGAAATGTATCAGAATCAGCCAATTACACAGGCAGCAGCCCAGCCCAGCACACCACTATAAACTATGCAAACACCTTACCCTCTGGTCTTTTCCACATACTCTACACCACCAGTGTACACAAGCAGAGACATTTTAACAAACAGAAGCAACAAAATGATAGGGGCTGCAGCAGCTATCATACATCAACATGTGGAAGAGGCTGAGGGTGGTGAGGATGAGAATGCTGATGACCAGCCCACAGTGAGGAGAAAGAGAACAGTGTACAGACCCAGGGTAACCTACCAGGGGTTACATGAGCTGGAGATAGTGGAGACCTATATGGTGGACAGGGACATCGTACCGCAAATTGATGAGCTGTGCCGGCCACACCTCACACACAGAACCAACAGAGGGAAACCCATCCTAGTGGATACCAAGGTATGTGTAGGCTTAAGAATAATAGCCACAGGTACCATCCAAAGACCAACTGGGGATATCATGGGGATCTCACAGGCATCAGCATCCAGTGTACTCCTCCAGTGCCTGGATGCCATGTCAGCACATGCCAGTGAGCACATATATTTCCTCAACACCCGTAAGGCGTTGACCAGCAATATGCATCTCTTCCACCAAATAGCAGAATACCCTGAGGTAGTGGATGCTATAGACTGCATGCACATATGCATCAAAGCACCACCTGATGAGCAGAGTAGGGTCTACATCGACCACAAGGGCTTTCCCTCCATCAACTGCCAGGTTGTGTGTGATGCCCAGGGCATTATAATGAATGTGTGTGTTGGCTACCCTGGAAGCTGTCACGACAGAAAACATTGGAATGCTTCACACCAATTCCCTGATAGCACAGTGTACTGTGATGTCAGTTGTAATATTTTTACCCCACATAGCAGGGATTTGAATCCCGAGAGTGGTAGTAAGTTGTATGCATAATCATACCCCACAACTGTACAGAGTTTGTGAGAATGTTCAGATAGAAAGCTGTTTGCATAGTTAGACCCAACTGTACAAAATATGCTAGAATGTTCAGATAGTATAATGTAAGCATAATCATAACCATCAACTGTACAGACTGTGGCAGAATGTTCAGGTAGTAAGATGTATGCATAGTCATACCCCTCAACTGTTCTGATCTGTCCAGCATGTCCAGATAAATGGCCCAAATCTGCTGCCCGGTAACCTGTTCCCCTGACAAATCAGTTGGGATGATCCAAGAAACGTAGACAGCTTTTACTGACATATAACTGATAGTCAGGCCTTTACATAGTCAGAGAATGTATATGGAAACAAACCTGTCATTGTAGCATCTCAATCAAAGTGTATGACATCAATTCTCAAAATATGTCACATTAGCACCTGCATCCTGTCAAGCCTTGACCAGAGTGTGTGCAATAACAGATTGTTAGGTATGTGTATAACATCAACATGGAATCTGGCAATATGTGTAGAATTTGACAGGTAGTGTTAACAAATATTTCTCCACAGCTATAACAGGTAAAAGGTGTAGACTGTAGGTACAACACAGTTCACTTATATACTTGTCAACAAGCATGGTATCTGGAGCATGTGTAGAAATCGTCTGGTAGGGTTAACAATGATTTTCTCAACAGCTATAACAGTTAAGAGGTGTAGCCTATACGTGAGATACAGTCCACATATATACTAATCTACAAACATACCATTGTACAAAGTAAGGACATTGGGTAGTGTAATAATACATGTAAGGGACAGATCACTGCTGTGACTAAGAAAGTTGTGAAAACTGAAGGGCTATATTAGTTGTTAATTGACCTCTCTCTCTCACCCCCACCATATGTGCAACAATAACCTAATTACACACCTCAATGGCTACATGTGCACTCCAAACTTTTGTTGGGACATATGTCCTATTGGTTTATAAATATTCACATTTGGTTCCATGCATCTGCCATGTTAAAATACTCCCATATAGGTGGCCTGTTGCCATCAATGAAACCTGCATGCTGTTGTAAAGGCCACTGTTGTCCCATATATGCATGTGTTCAACTTGCTCTGCAACTGTTGTAAATCTGGTGTCTTGGGTTAATGGGAATGCCTATGCATGCTGTTATAATTAATCCTGAATGCTGTTGACTATTGCTAACTGATATCTTTCTTAAAACTGCAACATCATAGTTCATATGGGAAGGCTGGTCCCAGCAGACCCACCTATCCCACCTCAGCTCGTCATGGCACCAGGTACCAGTATGTCTGGGGCCCAGCCTGAGACCTCCTCCTCCATTGGCCCTGCACCACCTTCTGGTGGAACCGCCACAGGGGATGGGGCTCAGCCCCTCTCCGGGAGTGGAGGAGGAGAGGTACCTGTCACACGCTGTCAGGTCCAGGCTGTGGTGCGTAGTGAGCTCAACAAGGAGATTCGAGACAATCTATGCCAGCTTGAGGACTGTGTGGTGCAATTACAGGGTGAGCCTTCTCCTCCTACCCAGCCTCCAGCACAGCCACCTTTGGGACCGTGAAGGTGCAGTGGAGACTGCCCATGGGTGGGGACTTCACTCCCATTGTTTCCATTTGGGGACTCATGGGCTTGCTACTTCCAAACACCCCTCCCCTTCCAAGGTGTTTACCCCCACATGTGTCATATACCACCCCTCTATGCATCTTGTTTGTCTTGCCTATTAACCTACCCAACCTACTTCCCCAAATATACCTACTACCCCTCCCCAACATTCCACTCTCACCTGAAAAAAAAAGGGCAATCTGTTCCCACAAAAAAATCTCACCTCATAAATAGTTGTCCATTTCACACACATGTCCACTGGACACATGTAATCCAGTCTAACTGGCATCACAATGAATTATTGTTGTCTTCACCCCCACCGAGGGGTTTGAGTGTCCAAATCTACCTCCATTTCAGTGTACATACACAGCTGTTGCTGTAGAAGAAATGGGCAGCTATGGACCTTCCCTACACCCTTCCTGCACATCCCTGGCTAATTTCCCCTACTGTCTTTCCCTCTTTGTGCCCCTTTTTTCACCACTTTCCTATCAACCCCTTTTTCTTTTCTTTTAAAGAAATTAGCACAGGGGTAATTGATAGTAAGCACTTTTAAGCAGCAGTAAGTGGATTTAAGCCTGTTTGCACGGGGGTAAGCACTGCCTACACAGATTAAGCAATCTAGAAGCTAACTGAATGTAAGAAACTATAATCGGAAGTTAGCAGTGCTTACCTCCGTGCAAACATGCAAACCTGCATACAACTGCTTTAAAGTGCCTTAATCACTCTGTATCCAATGACCTGTGTTCTACCCAGCAATAAAATGAACAGCCCTTGCAGGTCTTGAACTCATGACCCATTACAGTGAAGTCACAGCACTTAACCACTATGCCATAACCACTGTGGCAACAACTGTTGTTTTACCAATGTAGCTGTCATTACACATATTGAGTCATATTGAACAATTGCCTTTACTTCCTAGATTGTGTAGTCCTTGGTATTAATATGACTGTTGCATCACATATGTTTTTTGTCATAATGTACACATAGTAGATACATACGGTGAGATACACGTGGGAGGGTATACACAACCATGATGTTTACACATGACAGGAATATGGTTGTATACATATCATAGATGTATAGATGTCTACATGTACATACACATGTATACTCATACATATGTCTGTATACACATCTGTATAGTGCTACATATATATGCCCATGTGTACATCTCTTCATATGTACATATGTATACATATCTAAACATATATGTATATATACAAATGTGTATATATAGGTATACATATATGTACATATATATATATATATATATATATATATATATATATATATATATATATACACATATATATGTGTGTGTGTGTGTGTACATAGCTATATATGTATGCACATCCTCTGTGTATAGATATGCCTAGTTATGTTTATATATATATATATATATATATATATATATATATATATATATATATATATATATATATATATATAGCTATAGATATCTACATCTATATGTGCATACATATCTATTCTGATATACCTACTACTGTCAATATATCTGTAGATATCCATATGTATGTGTGCATATGTATCACTATCTGTATATGTGTAGACATATATTCCTCTGTAAATATATATATATATATATATATATATATATATATATATATATATATATATATATATATATATATATATATATCTGGGTGTGTATATGTATATCTATGTACATATACATACCCATCTATATATGTCACTATGTATATGTGTAATCGTATATACAGATATCTGGATAATGATATGTACATGTATTTTCACCATATGTCCTAGACATAGAGTGTAGCCCTACCCCAGCCACTACAGTCTTAACTTTGTAGTGCAAGGGGATGTCAGGTATGTATAGCAGGTATATTAGTAGACTATTGCTACTGTAATTGGGATTGCCTTCACAGACATGATGTGTGTGGGAGGTCACATCTACTTTCCACATGTGTGCCATTGGCTACTGACAGACATCCCGAGGACATCATAGTAAAGTACCACTGCTAGCACGTAATGCCCCTGTGGACTGCAGCAGAGATATTGGTCAATATATGTGGATATTCTGAAACACTCTGTACAGTCCAAAGGTATACACAGAACTCTTTAGTGCAAAACATGTGTACCATGCCTGACAATATGGATGCTAACAGCCATGTAGATGGGTATAACACATAACGACTGGTATACATATGCCACCATAGGTTATGCATTCACACACCTCTGTCTGGCCTGACACATAATAACCACTGGAACAGGTTTGCCATGGCCACATACTACCCACTAGATTTGACATACATCTGTACAGCATCCCACTGCTCTATCTGACATACATGATTGCTAAGGGAGGCCCGGCAGCAGTACATCTGGCAAGTATCTGCACATGACACCTCACTGGGTAAGTACACTAAGCTGCTAGGCATGTACCAATGCACCGTGCAGGCTACAGGCAGACTGGCTCAGCACTGGCCTACATCTCCTATGGGGGAATGCACATGTAGGCATGTCACAGCACTGGGTAAGATACACCTGTGTGAAAGTGCATAACCACAACCAATGTGAACAAAGCCACAGCCACATATGGTAAGCTAGCATAATATTACAGTATACGGACTATCTGTTCAACACCATCCTCATATGTGCCACTCACAGACTAATCCTACATATACTGGGCTGCTACACAGTTTGGTCTGCTGGCTGGCTGTGGTATGGGACATGTGTGTGTATGGCCCTACAAACATGTAAGCCAATATGGTAACATACAGTGGAGCAGCATGTAACATCAGATAGGACAGTACCTATAACAATGATATCAACCACAGTCTGTACACAGGCTAAAGTACATATTAACAATACACACACTGTCAATATTCACCATAGGTTCACAGACCTCAGTACTGTATAAACAACCACAAAATGTCCAGGGTATGTCATCAAATATAACCCCCACTGTACATAACATATGTACCAGTCTGATATCTCACTGGCTTGTTATCAGATATGATGACACTAATGATGGGGTACAGCACATATGCACATCTTAATTCATGACATATGTACAAAGGTTGACAGAGTTGTGGCTGGAAGAACATACACAGGGATAATATCGACATGTTGCTGTGATAACCTCATACATTTACTGTTATAACAGGGTTTGTTACAACATATGTCCTATGAGGGATATGAAGTCAGTAACTGTCATGGCTTTCACCCTCTACATATTGCAATCCTCACACTATCTTATGAAGTTCACAGATACATGCTCTGTGGGTAACACATGAAACCAAGCGCACAACACACTACCCAGTCTGCAGACGGCCCTACAGATGAGGAATCTTCTTAAACATAGAACTGACATGGCAGGTATTAAAACATGTAGGACAGCCATATCCACACACACACTGTTAAACCAGCATTACTCCACATGCAGTATAGCAGCACTTACAGTCTGTAGTCAGTTCAGGCATATTGCCCTCTTGTGTGTTGCCCTGTTTCCACAGTGTATGTTGTTAGAGGTAAATCCCCAATCCATCTGAGATGCTGTTTGCCAAACAACATATCTAGTTCCTGCTCACAGTGAATGAAAAGGGCCAACACCAACATGATATTCCTAGATATTGGAGTGGGTTTCCATGCAATTGGCTATGGGAATGTTATCACAGCTGTTTACCGTGTAATCAGCTAGGGGAGGGCTGCAATTCATGCAGTGGCCATCAGCTGATCATGAGCATCACTTAAAATACACATGCCACTGCCTAAGCAAAGCAGGTGTAGGTCTTCACATCCACCAGAGGGAGAGGGAGAGAAGTAGACAAAGGCAAAGACAAGTCAGGGAGGTGTGGGAAAGTAAACCCTAAGCATGTTTGTGTCACACACCTACCAGCACAGGGTATGAAACCCCTGACAACTATGTAGTGCTATCCCATTTCTATTCAGTTATTGGATGTACCACATAGGCTACATGTTGTGGATCCCTCAGAACGTAAATGTGATGGTGAGTGACATCTGCAACAGGAATACGGTAGCTATACGGTAGGTGTAGTACACATGCCTGTCCAGAGTTACAGGTGCCAGCATCAACACAGCCACATTCTTACAGGGACGTACACAAATTGACACACTTGGCAGGGCCATGAATACAACCCATTACTAGTGAGATTGCCACAACACATTACTGTGCAGGTATCACATGCACCACAGGAGTCATACAGAGGTGATATGGGCAAATGGTATGGGGAGGTGTCTGACATCAGACAGCATGCTTCAGTATGCCAGTGGGGGTTGTAGTGAGTATGGATGTGATCATACGCATCATACAACACACAAACAAAAACACAGGGTGCCAGTACTGACATGCATGGGTGTATTTCCGCATGGGTGTGTGGGCCGACTGTGCCAGATGGCTATACAAAGCTAGGTGATGGGTATACCTTGGCATCAAGCCACATGACAATGGTCAGCATTGTGGCTCAAGGCTGCAGTTTCTGCATTTGCCCACACAGGTGGGTATTGTATCCCCCATCCAGTTACCTGGGTGACTATTCTGTGTGTGGCCAATGTTGTGCATCACTTGCCATGTATGTGTTCCTTAGTCCATGATATGGATGGTGTCTGGGATGTCACACCTCCCACATGCATGTACAGTGACATGTGGAACTGTACCTAGCGTATCTGGCCCATGTTCTGTACACAGATTATCATCAGATGTGCCAGTCTTGGCCACCTGTGCCGGGAACTGGTAATGGACCACAGGTTTACCCTGCACCTACATTGATAGCATCCTAACATAATTCCCTGGTGTCAGTGGCATCTGTCCATACAGGGCATGTTTTCAGGCATGGTATGTCCTTTGTGCATCACATGTGATGGCACCACAGGTGTTGGGGAAAATGGGGAAGGTGGACTGTCTGCATGTATTAGACAGACTGCCATGCCTTCTGTAGCCCACTGCAATCACTCCATAGTTACTCTCAGTGGCCAATATGCAGTGTACTACCCACATACTGGCTGTTGCCTAGGCATGTGTGTGTGTGTGTGTGTGTGTGTGTGTGTGTGTGTGTGTGTGTGTGTGTGTGTGTGTGTGTGTGTGTGTGTGTGTGTGTGTGTGTGTGTGTGTGTATGGTATATGGGTTGAGAGTGTGTTCTGGGTAACACTGGGATTGCTAACTGTGATTGCTTGGCCTTGATGTCACGTATGGGTATTGATTTGCACCCCAGCCTCTCTGCTATTTCACATCTGTTATCCCTGTATGGTGGACATTGTGATATACTAGGGCCACCATATAAGAAATTTGCAAAATCTGCTCCATATTGTGACCAGGTATCACACACACACACACACACACACACACACACACACACACACACACACACACACACACACACACACACAATTCCACACAGGATACGTGTTACATACAAACACACACACACACACACACACACACACACACACACACACACACACACACACACACACACACGTCTGGGAGTAGAACCCCTACCTTACACATTTATTATACTACAGCACTATGCAGTTATAGTATGTGCCACGGAGATTACAGGAGGACTTTTTCCCCAAAGGTGTATATCACATTGGATGACATCAGTAGGATTGTCAAAGTAGGACATTCAACTTGTAGTGAGAGTGACTAGGCTAAAATGAATTGCTCCCTACACAGACAGTGACACACACACACAAAACATCCTCAACCGACATGTGTGGGTACAGACCCCTAACAGGGGTATATATCACACTACAGCATAGAGCTGCTATAGGCTGCACCACATGGATCATTGAAAATCTCCTTCCCCAAAGGTGTATTTCACAATGAATGCCATCAGCAGGATTGCCAACGTAGGGCATTTGAAATGTATTGAGTGTGACTACCCTAAAATGCATTGATCCCTGCACAGACATTGAAACACACACAAAACTTCCACAACCAACATGTGTGGGTAGAGAACACCTCACAGAGATCCATATCACATGCCAGCATGGAGCTGCGATGGGATGCACCACGTGGATTACCAGAGAGCTATTTCCTCAAAGGCATATTTCACAATGAATGACATCAGCAGGATTGCCAAAGTAGGGTATTTGAAATGTACTGAATGTAACTAGCCTAAAATGCATTGCTCCCTGCACAGACATTTAAACACACACAAAACATCCACAACTGACATGTGCAGGTATAGAGCCCCTAACAGAGGTTTATATCACACTACAGCAGGGAGCTGTTATGGGACGCACCCCTTGGATTACTAGAGAACTTCTTCCCCAAAGGTGTATTTCACAATAAATGACATCAGCGGGATTGCCAAAGTAGGGCATTTGAAATGTACTGAGTGTGAGTATCCTAAAATGCATTGCTCCCTACACAGACATTTAAACACATACAAAACATCCAGAACTGGTATGGGTGGCTATAGAACCCTACCAGCACTCTATATCACACTACAGCAGTATGCAGTTACAGGATGCACTAGTGAGATTACTGGGCTACATCTTTCCCAGAGGTGTATTTCTAGATGGATGACATCAGCAGTCTTGCCAAAGATGAGCATTTGAATTGTAGGGAGTGTGACTACCCTAAACAGCAGTGCTCTCTACACAGACAGCCAAACGTGCCATGTCTGGGATTAGAACAGCTATCTATCTGATTTATCACATTGCAGCAGTACACAGTTACAGGACGCGATATGATGATTACTGAACTGCAACTTCCCAGAGGTGTGTTACTAGGTGGATGACATCAGCAGCCTTGCCAAAGACAAGCATTTGAATTGTAGGGAGTGTGACTACCCTAAAAAGCATTGCTCTCTACACAGACATACACTTGCCATCTCTGGGATTAGAGCAGCTACCTAACTAATTTACCCTCCTATAGCACTATGCAGTTACAAGACACGCTATGGAGATTACTGGGCTACAGCTTCCCAAACGTGTATTACCAGGTGGATGACATCAGCAGTCTTGCCAAAGATGAGCATTTGAATTATAGGGAGTGTGACTACCCTAAAAAGCATTGCTTTCTACACAGACAGACAGACACTTGCTATGTTTGGTAGTAGAATAGCTATCTACCTGATTTATCACACTACAGCAGTACACAATTACAGGACACACTACAGAGATTACTGGGTTACAGCTTCCCAGAGGTGTATTACTAGGTGGATGACATCAGCAGCCTTGCCAAAGATGAGCATTTGAATTGTAGGGAGTGTGACTACCCTAAAAAAAGCATTGCTCTCTATACAGACAGAGTCCAACAGACACATACACAAACACACACACACTTATCATGTCTGGGATTAGAACAGCTACCTAACTGTTTTATCCGGGTTCCTATTAAATGACCTAAGATGCATTCTTTCAAATGCATCTTGGTCGAACTTAAAACAACAAAAAGGCAAAATAGTGAACCAGCTTTTAAGCAAATTCTTTCCCAGGGAAAGAATTCATTTGGCCACTTCCGTTACTTTGCCATTTGGAGTTGGCAAATTTAAGTAGAGGGGTGTGGGAGGCGAAGTCCCCCACTTTATGTATTCTTTCAATTTTTTTTCTTTTCTTTCTTTTTTTTTTTTTGGAACAGCGATTTTTTTTTTCCCTTGGAAAAAAAAATCACTGTTCTGAGCTTGTAAGCTTTTGCTTACATGGGGTCGATCATTCATTGCTCACTTTTTTAAGCATTCAATGATATAATATAGACACATTTTATCTTACTACAGTAGTACACAGTTACAAGATGCGCTACGGAGATTACTGGGCTACATTTTCTCAGAGGTGTATTTCTAGGTGGATGATATCAGCAGCCTTGCCAAAGTTGAACATTTGAATTGTAAGGAGTCTGACTACCCTAAAAAGCATTGCTCTCTACACAGGCAGACACACAAACATGCCATGTCTGGGATTAGAACAGCTATCTAACTAATTTATCACACAGCAGCAGTACACAGTTTCAGGACGCACTACGGAAAGCACTGGATTACATTTTCCCAGAGGTGTATTACTAGGTGGATGACATCAGCAGCCTTGCCAAAGTTGAGCACTTGGATTGTAAGGAGTGTGACTACCCTAAAAAACATTGCTCTCTACACAGACAGACACACAATTGCCATGTCTGGGAACTGAACTCTTATGTAACTATTTTATCACACTACAGCAGTACAAAGTTATGGTACATGCCATGGAGATTATTGTGCTGTCATTCTCCCAAGGGTGTATTTCACAGTGGATGACCTCAGCAGGCTTGCCATAGTAGGGCTATGGGGATGGCAGTGTGTGTGCATGGGCCATAACCCATTCATCTAGAGGTTGACACGCCACATGCAGGCACACACAGGGTCATACCTCACAGGTACGTGTATACAGCTGCTAGATGATTACTTTCTTGTACAGTCATGTTTCACAGCTGGCAAGTGCACCAATAGTCTGTAATGCTGACAGATACCGGTGGTTAGTATCTGCAGTGAGTGACATCTGAACCTTGTGTGGTTGGGGCCCTTTGTCTGTGTGCTGGGTGGGACAGGCCTGGATGGCTCCTTGTCACAGTCACCCTCTTCCACACATCTGTGTATGTCTACCTTTGGCTTATTATAGTGTGTTGACCTTACATATATGTTTGTATTCCTATCCATTGTGTGTGCAAGGCATGCGTGGTGCATACTGACGAGTGCCTGCATTAACAACTGCAACTGCCAGATATGTCTGGTCCACTGATGTTTGCAGACATGGCCTTCATGTGTTTAAAGTGTGTGAGCATGCCCAGTATGGCCTTCTGTATTTAATGTGTGGATCGATTCCAAGTAGTTTGTACTGCATTGCTGACCTTGGTGTTGTACACCGACAGGTGGCATGCTGTTTCTGCAGGATATCCATCAAGCATTTGGCATTGACTGTTCCTACATTTCTGCATAGGATGGGGGGGGCTCAGACAACTATTTCTACATTTCTACACAGGATGGGGGGGCACACCTGACTGTGATTACATTATTACATGGGGGGGAACACCCGTCTATTTCTACATTTTATTATATTCCTATGAGGGTGGGGGGCTCACCTGACTATTTCTATGTTTCTACACAGGGTTGGAGGGGCACACCTGACTGTTATTACATTACTACATAGGATGGGGGGCTCACCTGACTATTTCTAGATTTCTACACAGAATGGGGGCACACCTGACTGTTATTATATTACTACATGGGGGGGCACACCCGTCTATTTCCACAGTTCTACACAGGATTGGGAGGGCACACCTGACTGTTATTACATTACTATGTAGGATGTGGGGGGCACACGTGACACGTACACATTTGCTAAGACTGTACTGGTATGTCAGGTACTCCATTTCATTCTGTATTGTTAACTGTCACACTAACTAGAGGCATACCATTGTACTACAGATCGTGGCTTTGGTTGCCCTACATATTATTGTCTGGCTTCCTATTCTTCAGAACTAACATCCCACTGCCTGCCCTGCTGTAGTCTGTCTGTGTAGGCCTGGAGGGAGGTTAACCATAGCCATCATTCAGAGGCCATGGCACAGGCTTTGTTTGGGTTTGTCTACACCTGTCCTGCTGGCTGAGACTGTTGTTGGGTATGTGAACCACCCTGACTGGCATGTGCAAGTCATATAGACACACATGTCGCTCAGCACATTTCCTGCAGTGGGTTTTGTTACCCTGTGTAGTACTGATTACTGTGGTGACTACAGTATGTGTTACAGACGTCATGGTGCCACTATAGATGTCTACTGTCTGCTACCATAACATTCAGCCACCCAATTCCCTTGCATGCTCACATCCATACCATAGATACAGGTAATGGCACATTCTACAGTCTATAGCACCCACTACCTCAGGGTATTCTGCTATTTGGTGGAAGAGACACATATTGCTGGTCAGCAACTCTATGGGTGTTGAGGAAATATATGTGCTCACTGGCATGTGCTGACATGACATCCAGGAACTGGTGGAATTCTCTGAATGCTGATGCCTATGAGATCCCCATGATATCCCCAGCTGAGCTTTGGAAGGTACCTGTGGCTAGTATTCCTAGGCCTACACATACCTTGGTATCCATTGGAATTTGTTCCCCTTGGTCAGTTTGGTATGTCAGGTGTGGATGGCACAGCTCAACAATTTGCTGTAGGAGGTCTCTGTCTACCCTTTAGTGCTCCACTATCTCCAGCTCATGTAGTCCCTGGTAGGTTACCCTGGGTCTGTACACCCTTCTCCGTCTCCTCACTGTGGGTTGATCGGCAGCATTCACATCCTCACCACCCTCAGCCTCTTGCACATGTTGTTCTATGTTGTGTGCTGCAGCCCTTCTCATTTTGTAGGTTTGTTTGTTAAAATTTCCCCGCTTGTATACACCGGTGGTGTAGAGTATGGGAAAAACCAGAGGGGAAGGTGTTTGCTTAGTTTATACTAGTGTTCTGGGCTGGGCTGGTCTGCTGCCTGTGTAATTGGCTAATTCTGATACATTTTACCTACCAGCTAAGCTAGTTCTCCTTGATTACATTCCTACTGCTGTTTTCCCTTCCCATTGCCTTCCTGTTTAAGCCATGTGCACGCCAAGGAAACAGAGTGTTCAAATGCACACACTGCTACTATTTCCTGGTTAAACTTTATTTTTCTTCCTGTAACACCCGGTGCTCGGGGTGCACACCTGCTTAGGCTTTGTAAAGAGTGTTAAGCAGGTTTAGAACACCCCCTAGCTTAGCTGTGCTAAGCTAGGAGCAAACTCGAGCCACAGGGCTCCAATCTGCTTACAGTATGCCTGACATACACCCCTATGATGTCACCAAACTCCTAGGCTTGCACCAAGCTGTTCCTACTTTTACACTGTTGCTACCTGACTCACATGCTGGGGAAAACTGGGATTCACTATCCTTCCCTTCATTTGCATAGCATTGCCTGCTAATGCATAGTTACATGTCTCACACTGAGCCTACCCCCTTAGCAACCACTACTCACTGGCTAGGTTGTTTTCTGCCTGCCTTTGACTTGCATGGCAGAATAGTGATTTCAGTTAGACTGCTTATTTTAGGTTTATTTTATTATTTTCCCCCGATCCCGTTTGCGTCCCGCTACCCTACGCTTAAACAGCCAAGATCCGCTAAAAAAATATAAAAGTACTTGGCCATTGGCATGCTTGCTACATGATATGCAGCCTTTATTTCAGGCTGTAACAGCTCCGTTTTGGAATTTGCAGAAATGTACTCGGTTACTAACTGAGTACATTTCTGCAGATAGCACTAGTTTCCTAGATTGCAAAATCACCTCATTTGCATATATTTCTCCTGCAAATGGTGTGATGTGCATACTAGGGCTTAGTGCAGGAGCGCTCGTGCATGCCCCTGCAGGTTGATCCTGGATCGCACGGCAGACATATTGCCTGCTTGAGCTCCTGCACCAATCTTGCACTCCATGCAAGGTTTTGAGAATCGGGGGGGGGGGGGGTATCTCAACCAGATAAGGGTGGTGGCATTGTCATTTTTGATAATAATATGTATAGAGAAAAAAATGTCTTTACTTTTGGACACTGCTCATTATAAACTGGTCTCTCTGAGTGAACTGCATGGAGCATATAGAAAAATCAGGGATTCCTAAATGACTTATTTATTGAAGCACACATTTCCCTTGATATCTTTAACTTTTTTACTGTACCAGCATCCCAGATTCCTATCATTTTCCAAATCCCCAAGATACATAAAGACTTATATGACCCCCCCCTCGCATCCAGTAGTCAATGGGCATAACTCCATTACATATCCTATGGCTAAGTTTGTCGATAACATACTTCAACGCTTTTTGGTGAACAAAACCCAGATATGCAAAGACTCTTGGTCCTTTTTAGCTAATGAGAATGCGATGGTATTTATGGAGGATTCTAATTTTGCAACTGTGGTTGTAAAAGATTTACACACAGTGATTGCACATGGCCTGGGTATAGACAGGGTCAGTTAGTTGCTGGTCAGTAAAAGCATTGATAATGATGAATTATACTTGGTCCAGGAATTCCTAGACCTGATTCTTATGAACAATTTCTTTCTGTTCAAAGATTCTTATTATGTGCAAACAAAGGAGGTAGTTATGGAATCATTGTGTGGTGCCAGCTTTTCTAATCTTGTGATGGTTTTCTGGGAGAAAGAATACTTGCTGAATAATAATCCTTTTTCCGAGTGCATTCACTTTTCTACCTGGATGATATTTTTATCATCTTTAAAGGTAACAGGATGGTTTTTAGACAACTGTTGGATTATATGAATAATACCACAGAATTTCTTAGATTTACCAGTGATTTTCAAGGGGAGAGTATTACTTATTTAGATATACTTTTGACCAATGTAGCTGCTATTTTTAGGAAAGAAACCTACGCCAACTCTTTCCTACACTTTTCCAGCTCCCATCCAGGACACCAAAAAAATCAGTTGTCAAAGGACAACTTCTCCGAGCACCTAGAATGGTTTCTGATTTTGAAGAATTCTTAGCCGAATGCCATCTCTTGAGGAATATGTTCCTCAAGTGTGGTTACCCACAGGTTTTACTTGATGATATATTGATGAAGTAATTTTTAAAAGATCTACAGGTTTTTACAAAGCAATTTTAAATGTTTCTCGTATGGAACAGGTGATGATGACCAATGACATTGGGGATCAAACTACCAATTCACATTTGTATACCAACACTGACTTTTTGTCATCCTTTATTACCCCTTTTAGTAATGATCCCCACCTTTTGAAACGTATTTTATTTAAGAACTGGGATTTAATCAAGGTGGATGTGAATGTGAGGGATAGCCTTCCTACAAAACCAGTAGTCATTTTTAAAAGGGGACAAAATGTGAAGTCTTTATTAGAAAGTAAAAAGGCATCTAACTCAATGGAAAAGGGCATGTTTCGGTGTGAGGCTTGCCCCTATTGCAGGTTTATCAACACTGGTTGTTACTTTACCATTAGGAATCACAATATTTCATCTACTGGATGGTTCAATTTTAGTTCCAGAAGTATAGTTTATTTAGCCAAGTGTAAACTATGTCCCGTCTTCTATATTGGTAAGACAGATAGAAGACTTAGGGGCAGGATGTATGAACACATTTATGCCATAAAAAATAAAAAAGTGGAGAATGCACTTGCAAAACACATAACTAACCACCCAGATCACTCATTCAATTTCAGGCTTATAGAACAGGTTAATGGATCCATTAGGGGTGGCCCTATCCCACTATGGTTGGAAAGGTGTGAGCTTTTATGGCAACTTCGGTGTGATGCCTTTAGATATCCGGGCATCAATGATGTTTGCTCCATTGCCTGCATTTTAAAACTAAGGAGTTTAATAAGATGAGTCCTTTTGTTATTTGTATGTATATTTATTTGTGTATAAACTTTTTATGTCTTTCCATTGGCCTATCATAGGTCTTACACATTTTTAAATATATTCATATAAATGTGTGTAACACTATATTTATTATTTTGATAGAGCATGTTTTTAACCATTACTTTTTATAGGAGATGGATATATTTATAATATATTTTAGGCTTGATGTTAGTGAAATTCCTGCTAATACTTCACCACTCATACCAGTTTTTAAATGGATTTTTAAATAGAACATTTTTTTGTGTTTACTCATGCGTTAATGTATTTGATTGTATTCAATTGTTTAATTGTTCATGTGATTCCTGGTAGGTGTGGTTATTTGTTGGGAGAAGGTATTTAATTGATTTTGTTAATGTGTTTTTTTTGTCTGAAGAAGTGCAGGCACTGACCTTCATGAAAGTGCTAACCTTACTTTATTAAACTACAGTATCATTACTTTTGATATTGTTTGGAGTGTACTTTGTCCATTGCTTTTCTTGTTTTTCCTCAGTTTGTCTATTCCTTTTGGTTTGCACAGTAAAAGGGATGCCAAGCATGACACTACCTGTGCTTAACCATGTATAGGGATTGTGCTATGTGCATTCAACATAGCCCGCCAGCACCGTCATCAATACTGGCACAGCCACAAGGTAAGTCACTCTTCCTACCAATTGAAGAATGTAGTAGCATGTGTTGCTACTTGTATTTATGGTATGGATGTGAGCATGGAAGGGAATTGGGTGGCTGAATGAGATGCCAGCAGATAGTAGACACCTATACTAGCAGCATGAGATCTGTAACAAATACTGGTGTCACCACAGTAGCCAGTACTAGATAAGGTGACAAAACTCACTGCAGGAAATGTGCTGGGCCACATGTGTGTCCATATAACACACACACATGCCAGCCAGGGAGGCTCACATACCCAACAACAGTCTCAGCCAGCAGGACAGGTGTAGACAAACATAAACAAAGGCTATGCTAAGGCCTCTGATTGATGGCTATGGGCAAAATCCCCCCCAGGCCTACACAGACAGACTACAACAGGTCAGGCAGTGGGATGTTAGTTCTGAAGGGTAAGAAGTCAGAAACTGAAATGTAGGTCAATCAAACCTAAGACCTATAGTACACTGATATGTCTCTAGTAAGCATGCTAGGTTAGAATACAGAATGAAATGGAGTACCTGACATACCAGTACAGTCATAGCAAATGTGTACAAGTGTCAGGTGTGACCCCCCCCCCAATCCTATGTAGAAATGTAGTAACAGTCAGGTGTGCCTCCCCAATCCAATGTAGAAATGTAGTAACATGCATGTGTAGGTAAAATAACAGTGAAGCACAGATTATCTGAGCTGGCCAAGGTAGCAGGATAGACTGTAGCATGTGTACAATATGCAGGTCTATGTGTGTTAGGTTGGTGTGTGTCGTATATCGTGTGAGAGTGGTCAGTATGTAGGCATGGTGAGGTTTCTCCTGGTGGCCATTGCCCAGTAATGCCATTGACAGGGCCAAGTTCTCAAAACTGCAGTGCCAAACACAATGCTTCCCAGTATAACACATTCCAGCAGTAAGCCATAGTACATGTTTGGAATTTATATGTGTCACCATCTGAAAGATTGACATGGCATGAATTTCGGCCCAGATATACAAGCAGTACACAGGGGGATGTACTCCAAGCAGACAGTGTATAATATGTAGCTGTCAAATGGACACACCCTTGGAATTGTACATAAAGGTTTGCAGCACATTATCTGGGCTTGTAGTAGGGAATACTGATGTCATCTGGCCAAACACTGTCAGACCACAAAGGTCATAGGAATGTTGTATTGAGAAACAACCAATGTCCCTGCACAAGCCAGCATAAGTGGAATGACCCATGCATATCTGTGAGTCAGATGCAAGTAGTGCCCATCGCACACATGCATCCAGCTCACCCCACCACCACCCACAGGTACCTCTCCAGTCTTATCCCTGCTGTTGGGAATGAGTACAATATGACCGCCACCTGTGTATGGCAATAGCGAAATAATGCAGCATGCAGAGCAGGTGTCCCATGCAGGTGTTTCACTAGTTGTAACCAGCGCCCTGCCAGCATCCACACCACTGGATCAATACTAACAGAAAGCATTGGCATGAACTCCTTGCACACCTACCCTGTCACCCCAAGGAAATTATAATGTATCACAGTCTGGGACTGTAGGACTGACAGAATGCAACAGCCTGCCACAGTTGGCCTGCATCACTACCAAATGGCCTACAGTCCTCAGCCAAAGGGCTGTGTCTCACCAGTATTGCCAATGTATGTTATGTCACGGACTCCCAAATAACAACATAACACAGTCCACAGAACCTAAATACAAGGCCATGTGGACAAATCACAGAAACATGTCCACCATGTCCTACTGCATGACCTGTGGACCAACACCAAATAACTGCTGTGATGAGGTGATAACTATAGAGAACATATCAGATAATGTTTGCATAATGCATGGAAGAGGATAGAATAATAGAGAGGAGGTGGTAGCATGGGCAGCATGGAGTGTGTGAATTCCAAAACTCAGTTGTGTGCACATACTATCCCTAGCTGCAAACAGAAGAATGGGTGGCTACAAACCTGCTCATAAACCACAATGTGTAGGGGTAATGTCCAGAATTATGACCCCTGCCTCTGGGTAACCTGTGTGAATCTGTACAGTTGTGAGGTATGGCCACAGCAGGATATGGCCATACTGTCATATCGATGGATGTACAGATAAAATTGATGAAAAAACAAACTTCAATGAAAAAAACAAACCTTGAGTAAACCAGAAATTAGAATTTATTGTTGTAAGCATTTTCGGATGCAAAAATATGCAACTTTCTTCAGAAAACATAAATCACAAATTAAGGGATTTAAATAAACCCTTGAGATGACATCATCATTCATAAATTAGTGTTTAAAGCAACAACAACCTAAATGCAAGAAACAATTAAAAACAGATTATTAGTGTGTTACTTCATATAAAAAACACCAATATAAAGGTGTGTAAATATATATATATATAAATATATATATATATATATATATATATATATATATATATATATATATATATATATAAGAAACCTTCAATATATATGTCAAAAAGGTATATATACACATATAAACACAAGATTCAAATATAATTACTTAATCGGACACAACAGGGAAAAATGTATATTTACATAAGGACTTCAGCATCTCTCCAGTGATTTCAATTTTAACAAACATTTAACAGAACTCATTTCATTAAGGCCAGGGAACATATAGGCATTTGTTAAGACCTGGAGCAGCTAACCACGAAATTCTTCTGCACGAAGTCTTTAATAGACGTGACAACAGTGAAAATAACTGACAGACAAAATTAAAACAAGCGCTTTCGCCTGGCTAATACCAGGCTTTATCAAGATGTGTGTATGAGGAACCCTAACCTATTTATAATACTTAATGGTCATCTGACCTACACCTAATTAATTAATTAGAGTAAATTAAAGTAAATTAAATAGGTTACATTCTTAAAGGTGTAACAAAAAACATTGATATATGTATGTATATGTAACCTTAATAACAATACATGCATACTTGGTAAAAAACATTGGAATTCAAATAATGCATTATGTTTATATGTTATATTATTAATACTATATAAATATCCTAAAAAATATATATAAAATTCTAAAACTTCTAAAATTCTAAAAAACATGTTACTATACATATAAACCATAAAGTGCAACTGCAGCAAAATATAAAATTTAAAATTTATACATTATAAATGAAGTTAATAAATGTTTATGAATTCTTCATACAATGAATACGTCAAAAAGTAATAAATAAATAAATGTGGTTTGTACTACTTCTTGGTTGGTGACTTACCTCATTTAATTTGTTAAGACCTGCCACCAAAGTTCCTTCAGTTCCAATCTCAAAGGCCATGGTCCCCCTCTCGGACAGTCACAAACCTGTTCAATGACCATAAATAAAAAGAAATGGTCATTAAAATCTATATGTCTTGCCAAACTATTGGTACAGTCCTTTCTTGATATATAATATCGGTGTTCATAAATCCTTTGTTTTAAATGATGTTCCGTCTTACCAATATAAAATTGGGAACACCGTTGGCATTCAGCCAAATATATGACCCCTACACTATTACAATTAAATCTCCCTTTAATGTGATGCTCCACATTACGGATTGTAAATTTATTAGATGTCTTAATGTTCTTACACTGGTTACAACCGCATTTATACATCCCCGCAGGTGATCTAAAGGGGGTTACGTGTTTTTTTTCAACCATGTTTTTGAGTTAGTACCACTTTTATGCACAATTTTGGGAGTCTTTGGAACTTTATTTCTAAGGTAAGGGTCATCTGTTAAGAATACCCAATTTTTAAGTAAAATATGCCTAACTAACCCTGCATCAGAGGAAAAAAGGGTGCTGAAAATCAAAGAGAAATTAGCATTGTCACGCACCCCAGGTGCATTATCATTAACCACAAATTCTGAAGATCCTTCATCAACAGTAGTCAAGCTGTTCGTTATAATAGGCCTAAACCAACAATTATTCCATTTAGTACAAACTACATTAACCAATTTGTGAATCGATGGATGTACAAGCATGGGATCCTCTGCCACCACTGTACCAAGGTGCTGAACCATTTACACAGACCCAGCAGCAACTGTCTGCAGCTTCCACTCCAGAATGGCATGATTGTGCAAGAATATGTAGGCTGCTGACCACAATACTGAACACAGCTGCATTTCATGTGTTCCCCAGGACATCACTGCAAGCAAATATGTCTACCTGACAGTACTTGATGACATAAAACATCAGAGTGTATAACAGTACATATGTCTGAATATCTCTGATAACACCAGGACCATGTAGCAGAAGCAGTGCAGACACAATTACCTACATTAACCTACTATCATTTGCCCATTTTGACCCAATGCTGTCAACTGACCTACAGATATCCTGCAGAAACAGTTTGCTAGCTGTAGGTGTAGAACAAAAATCTCTGCACTGGAGTACAATCTACCTGGAATGGATTCACACATTCAATACAGAAGGTCATACTGGGCATGCTCTCACACAAAGAAATGAAGCCCATGTCTGGCAACAACAGTGGACCATACATATCTGACAGTCACAGATGTTAGTGCATACACTCCTCAGTACACACCAGTCATGCTTTGCACACACATTGGATAGGAATACACAGATATATCCAAGGACAACACACTATAATAGGCCAAAAGTACACATACATAGATGTGTGGAAGAGAGTGACAGTGACAAAGAGCCTTCCATCATGAGGTCTCTCCCACCCAGCACACATACAATTGGCTAAAACCACATGATGTGCAAATGTCAATCACTGTAGACATTTGCCTCTGGAATCCCTCAGCACTAGAGTGTCTGTGGTGCTAGTGCTAACTGTGCAACATGACTGTACAAGTCAGTAGTCATCTAGAAGTTGTATACACATACCTGTGGAGTATAAACCTGTGTGTGCCTGAGTGTGGTGTGTCTGCCTCTAGACGAATGGGTTATGGCCCATGCACACACACTGCACTCCCCATTGTCATACTATGGCAACTCCATGGCGTGTGTGTGTGTGTGTGTGTGTGTGTGTGTGTGTGTGTGTGTGTGTGTGTGTGTGTGTGTGTGTGTGTGTGTGTACTTTGGCATGCCTGCTGATGTCACTCACTTTGAAATACACCTTTGGGGAAGGAGTAGCCCAGTAATCTCGGTGGTGCATCGTATAACTGCATAATGCTGTAATGTAATATACTAGTTAGATAGGACTTCTAGTCCCAAACAAGGCAAGTGTGGATCTTTGTGTGCTTCTCTGTGTAGGGAGCAATGCTTTTGAGGTCATTTACAGTCACTACAACCTCCAGTGCCCATCTTTGGCAAGCCTACTGATGTCATTCACTTTGAAATTCCCCTTTGGGGGAAAAATAGCCCAGTCATCTCTGTGGTGTGTTCTATAACTGTGTAATGCTGTAGTGTGATAAGCTAGTTAGGAAACTGTTCTATTCTCAGACATGGTAACTGTGTGTGTGTAGAGATACATTTTTTTTGGCCATTTAATACGCACACCTACAAATGGAGAACATTGATAACTGTGCAGTAAGAGACCTGAGCCATGTCTCCAGAGAACACCCCTGCAATATCAGGTACAGCTCTCATCACACCTGTTGGCCACCAAACCAGGACCAAAACAGTAAAGGTGGAGGAGTGTCCATTTTCACCAAGGATATTCACACCACCTTGCTAATAGCCCAACAGAATGTGTCTGAAATACCCCCGGTGCAACTAACAGTAGGTTATACTGCATTCCAAATTGTATAGCTTGCTACAGATCCCCCACCATGCCCCATGATACCCACTACAGCCTTTGAAACTTACTGTTTATTATTATTATTATGATACAAGCAAACACCCTAATACTGGGTGACTTACACTACCCTGCCATTAACTGGGAAAACTACTTGTGTACCAACATGTGTGCCCAACGGTTCTTGAAAGTCATAATTCCCAATGGCCTTGATGAAGTAACCCATAGTCCCACCAGGGTCTCAAATATCCTAGACCTGGTCATTACCAACATGGGAAATCAATGCTCCACACCTATGGTCACCCCATCGGTGGTCAGGTATGCACATGAGCCAATCATCCTTAACATCAACATCCCTCCCCCACACCCCAGTAAGGAAACTTCTGTAACACACATCTCCAAATCCAATGCCATTCTACACATATCAGACATGACTAATGTCATGACACCCATGCAGATGGGAACTGAAAACTGCTGAATCATACATGAAGGCACTCTATGAGCACATCCACTTGTGCATGAATATGCCATTCAATACTGAACCAAGACAGTCCCCACCAAGAAACAGATACCAATGTGGTGGCCCTCTGCCATAAACATACTGTACAACAAAAGGAGGAAACTGTTGGAGATATGAGGGACTTTCCAGGATGCAAAATACTCCCTTACCAGCTACAGTAAGAGGCAGAGACCCTGCATAACATCCACCAAAGTTAGTTATGAACATAATATAGCCAAAGATGCCAAAGACAACTGCAAGCTGTTCCATAGCTATGTGAGGAATGTAAACGGCAATGCTCAGGATTGCTGTGAGCTACAACAGGATGGTACTAAATCAACTCCTTCCAGGGATATTGCCAATATCCTGGCAGATCGATTCGCTGCCAACTGAACCCCCCTCCCAACCTCCAAAGGGCCCATCTCAACAAGGATAGAATGTCATATTAACAAATGTAAAATAAAATAAAATAAATAAATATTCTGGTAAGAATGGCCACATAGGTAAAAACCACACTCTACAGAGCTACGACAACAGCAGCCATGGGACCAGTCAACATCCCGGGCTGTGTACTACATGAGCTACAAACTGCACGTGCACCTCACATACACATGTCTAATCATAGCCACACCTCAGGCTTCATGCCCACTGTATGGCACACAGCTACAGATATGCCAGTCCACAAGGGGGGATCCACATTAAAGTCTGGGAAGTACAGCCCCAGCAGTATGACATGCCTGATCTGCAAGGCCATGGAATGTATTACCATGGAAAGTAAAACAAAGGCATTGGCAACTTGCAAACACTGCACACTAACCAGGTTTGATTTGTGAAGGGCCAATCATGTCACCTCAACCTGAATGATAGCTGTGAATCTGTCTTCAGAGCTGTGGATGAGAGTAAGGTGGTTCACACAGCCTATCTGGACCTCACAAGCCCTTCAACAACATCCCCCAGTCTGGAATCATAGTGAAATGCATCAAGCTGGCCATTACTCCCAATGTCACCCAATGAGCTGCCAACTGCTGTACTGACACAACCCACACAGTAAATGTAGGTGACACCAACCCGAGCCCCAGACAAGTGACAGCTGGAGTACCTTAGGGTTCAGTCCTGGCACTGCCCTTGTTTGGCATCTACTGCTCTGAACTACAGTCCAACAGTAAGGGACACTGGCAAGCAAATGTTGCAGATGACTGCACACTGGGAGCCAATATTGAATTCCTGCATGATGTGGATATTCTACAGAAGGGCCTTACAGAAAGACATGCTTGGTGCCTGAGCCATGGCCTCAAGATCAATGCCAAGAAATATATAGTTATCCCCATTGGGAAGGGACATATACCTGTGAAGTACCACATAGGTGGTAGTACACTAAACACCTAAAGTTTGATAACTGACCTAGGGACACAGGTGGACAGTGGTCTCACCTTTGATAACCACATCACCACAACAGTCAGGAAACCCACCTATGTGGCACACCTCCCACTAAGGGCTTTACATCCAGGAAAAGGAGGCCATTGTCCCACTGTAGGCATCTCTCAGTAAACCCAGTACAGACTACAATGGCCCGTTATGTATGTACCTCACAAGGCATCTGCAACAAGTAGAAAGGCTGCAGACATATCTCACAAAATGACCACAGGCCTAAACCAGATACCCTATGCTGACCGTCTGAAAATCATTCAGCTATACTCTGTCATGTATTGTGTTCTCAGAGGCGATCTCTGCTTAACATACCATGCCATGTCAAACCCACAGCTGTTGGACATGCTACACTTAGAGAATTCCAAACCCTCACAACCACATACTCCAAGGATCCAAATCCTGTCATCACAATGAACAATACATGCAGGAGGAATGTGTTCCTGACCCAGAGACTTCACAGACTCTGGAATAGACTGCCCATACATGTCGAGAAGAGTGCTTGTTTGGCCCTCTTCAAAAGGAACCTGGATGATTGGATGGGAGATAGGACATTTATCCCGGGGATCATGTCAGCTGCCCTACTAGACAGGGGTGCAGGGAAGTAAATATTGTGGGAAGTCATAGCCAGAGAATTGTCATGTCTAGGCATGTATAGGTCTTAGGGCCAATAGCCAAGTATCAAAGTATGACCCTATGAACCTATGAACTACAATTTCCTTTGGTCAACCTTGGCAAGGTTGCTGATGTCATTCACTTTGAACTACACCTTTGGGGAAAGAGTAGCCCAATAACCGCCATGGCATCTCCTATAGCTGTATAATGTTGTAATGTGATATACTAGTTAGGTAGGGGTTCTATTCCTGGACATGGCAAGTGTGGATATTTGTTTGTCTGTGTAGGGAACAATACTTTTGAAGCCATTCAAAATCACTACAACCTCCATTGCCCTTCTTTGCCAAGTCTGCTCATGTCACTCACATTAAAATACACCTTTGGAGAAGGAGTACCTTAGTAATCTCCGTGGCATGTGCTATAACTGCGTAATGCTGTCGTGTGATGTACTAGTTAGGTAGGAATTTCAATCCTAGACATGGCAACTGTGAGACTTGGTGTGTCTGTGTTTGTCATTTGTATCCTGTGTGGAGGTGGCTGTGCATGTGTAACAACTGGACTCATTGTGTAGTGGGTTTTGCAAATTTCTTATATGGTGGGCCTATTATATGTCACAATGTCCACCTTACAAAGATAACAGAAGTCAAACAGCAGAGAGGCTGGGGTTGACAATCCATACTCCTACATCTGACATCAAGGCCTGACAAACAATTTAGGCAACCCTTGTATTATCCAGAGAACACTCTCAACCCATGTCCCACACACAAACATACTTGGCTAGGCAACAACCACTTTGTTGGTAGTTCCCTGCATATTGCCCACAGATAGTAACCATGGTGTGATTGCAGCGAACTACAGAGGGCATAGCACCCTGTCTCATCACTACAATAGGCACATAATTGCTTAAAGTGCTCCTTTGCTATGCTCCCTACTGGATGCCTGCAACAACTGTTGTGCCATCAAATGTAACCCACAAAAGACATACCATGCCTTAAACACATTCCCTATATGGACAGATCCCACTGAAACCAGGTAATATCTTTACCATGCTGTCAGTATAGGTGCAGGGTCAACCTGGTGTCCATTGCCAGTTCCCACCACATGAATGGCACATCTGATGATAACAATCTGTGTACACAACATGCCCCGGTCACCCCAGGTACACTTTCACATGTCACAGAACATGCATGTGGGATGTGTGCATATCCCAGACACCGTCCATGTCATGGACTATAGAACACATACATGGGAAACATTGCCCAGATAACTGGATGGTGAATACAATAGCCACCTGTGTGGGCCAATCCAGACACTACACCCCTGTGCCACACTGCAGACCATTTTCATGTGGCCTGATGCCAAGGTATACCCTTTACCTAGCCTTGTACAGCCTTCTGGCGCAGTCAACTACTACACACCTGTGAAGCAATGCACTCATGCATGTCAGTACTGACAACCTGTGTCTGTGTGTGTGTGGAGTATAATGAGTTTTATGCCATTCACACTCACTACACCTCCCATTAGCCTACTTAAGTATGCCTTCTGATGTCAGACACCTTCACATACCCTTTGCCCATATATCATTCTGATAATCCCTGTGGTGCATGTGATACCTGTGTATTACTGTATTGTGGCAAACTAGCTAGTTAGGAAGTCTAATCCTAACCCTGCCAACTGTGTTAATGTGTGTGAGTCCCTGAGCGAGTGTGGCTGTGTTGACGTTGACACCTGTTCATGTGGACAGGAACGTGTACTACACCTACATTATCCCTCCTATATCACTGTTGCAGATGTCACTCACCATCAGATATACCTTTGGAAAGCTCCCCAACATGTAATCTCTGTGGTGCATGCAATAGCTGCATAGACATGTGATAGCAATACATAGGCAGGGGATTGAAATCATGTACTGGTAAGTGCGTGACACAAATATGCTTAGGTTTTACTCTCCCACCCACTCCCTGTCTTACTTTGTCTCTGTCGGTATCTCTCACTCCCTTTCTGGTGGATATGGAGAAGTACACCTGATTTGCTTAAGCAGCAGCTTGTGTTTTGTAAGTGATGCTCATGATCAGCTGATGGCCTCTGCATGAATTGCAGTCCCTCACTAGCTGATTGTATGTGGAACAGCTGTGGTAACATTTCCATAGCCAATTGAATGGAAACACACTCCTATACCTAGGAAGATCATGTGGGTGTTGGGCCTTTTCATTCACAGTGAGCAGGACCTCATGTCAATGTTTGGCAAACAGCATCACAGATGGTATTGGGATATGCTTCTAACAACATACACTGTGGAGACAGGCCAACAAACAGGAGGGGAATGTGCCAGACATGACTACAGAATGTAAGTGTTGCTCTTCTGCATTTGGAGTAATGTTGGTTTAACAGGGATTGTGTGGCTATGGTTTGTCTACATAATTTAACACCTGTCATGATAGTGTTATGTGTTTGAGGAAACTTCCACCTGTAGGAATATCTGCAGACTGGGCAGTGTTTGGAGTCTTATGTTTCTTGTGTTACTCACAGATCACCTATCTTAGAACTGCAGAAACATAGTCTGAGGATTGCAGTCAGTACATGGTGACAGCCATGAGAGTTACTGACTTCATACCCCTCATAGGGCATATGTCACAACAAACCCTATTACAACAGTAAATGTATGAGGGTATTACGGCAACATGCCAATATTGGTCCAGTGTTTGTGGCTTCAGCCACAAATCTGTCAACCTTTGTACATATGTAATGCAGTAAGAGGTGCATATGTTCTGTACACCATTATTTATTGACATCATACCTGATAACAAGCCAGTCAGATATCAGACTGTTAGACATGTTATGTATAGTTGGACATAACCTGGGCATTCTGCGGTTGTGTGTATAGTAGTGGGGTCCGGGTAGTTATGGTAATTGCTGACAGTATGTGTATTGTGAATACGTACCTTGGCCTGTGTACAGAATGTGGTAGATGTCATTTTTCTTGGTTCTGTTCCATCTGATGTTACACGCTGCTCCAGTGTATGATACCCTATCGGCTCCCATGCCTGTAGGGCCAAACACACAAGTGTTCCATACCACAGACAGGCATTGGACCACAATGTGTCATGACCCAGTTCATGTAGGGTTAGTGTGTGAGTGGCACATATGAGGATGGTGTTGATCAGACAGTCCATATAGTGTCATATTATGCTTGCGTAACATATGTGGCTGTGACTGTGTTCATATTGATTGTGGCCATGCACTTTCTCACTGGTGTCTGTTACCTTGTGCTGTGACATGCCTGTAGAGCCTGCTATATTTGCAGGTACATGTGTATACCCCATACAAAATGTAGGCCAGTGTTGCGGCAGTCTGACTACAGTTTGCACAGTGCTTTGTTACATGCCTAGTAGCTTAGTGTAATTACCCAGTGTGGTGTTATGTCCAGATATTTGCAAGATGAACTGCTGCCAGGCCACCATAACTGTTCTGTATTTCTGACAAAACAGTGCGATTCTGAACAGATGTATGTCACTAACTACTGGGGCCAAGTGACCTCTGTACCACCAGTTATTATGTGTCAGGACAGACAGGCATGTGTGAATGCATAAACTGTGTGGGCATATGTAGTCCAGTATTTATGTGATATACCCATGTACATGGCTGTTAACATCAACATTGTCAGGCTTGGTCCACATGTCTCACACAAAGAGGATCTATGTATACCTCTGGACTGACCAAAGAGTGCCAGACTGTCCACATATATTGGATATATCTCTGCTGTAGTCCACAGGATCATTACTGTGCTATCAGTGGTACTGTACTATGATGTCCTTAGGATGTCCGCCAGTAACGGATGGTGTACATGTCAATAGCAGATGTGACCAACCACATACAACATGTCTATTAAGACAATACCTGTTACATAGCAACAGTCTACATATATATACCTGCAATACATACATGACATCCTCTGACACTAAGAGGTTGAGACTACTGGTGCTAAGGAAGGACTCCAGTCCATGTTCTGAACATACGGTAAACATATATGTATATAGATATATAAATATATATATATATATCCATATATCTATAAAGATATATAGACATATACATATCTACATACATATATGTATATATATATATATATATATATATATATATATATATATATATATATATATATATATATATATATATATATATATATATATATATATAAAGAGAGAGAGAGATATGTACATATATACATATACAAATACACACACATATATATATATGTATATATATATATATATATATATATACAGCTGTATATGTCTACACATATACACATATATAGATATATATACACATATAGTTATGGATATCTATATATACATCGATATAAATAGGCATATCTGTTTAGATATATATGCACATATAGTTATAGATATGTACATATATATCAACATAAATAGGTATATCTGTACATATATGATATACACGCACACACCTCTCTCTCTCTCTCTCTATATATATATATATATATATATATATATATATATATCTACAGAGAGATCTATAAATGGTCTTATATATGATGCACTATACAGATGTGTATTAATACATATATATGAATATATATGTGTATGTACATGTAGACATATATCTACATACGTATATGTATATATCCATATCCTTGTCATGTGTAAACATTACTGTTGTGTATACCTTCCCAGATGTATCGCACCGTTTGTAGCTATGTGTATATTTAGATATAACAACATATGTGATGCAGCAGTAATGTCACTAACATGTACTATACAATTGTAGAAGTCACAGCGATTGTTCAATACTATTCAATATGTCTACTGACAGATGTATTGGAAATACAACTGTCTTCGCAGCTGCCATTGTGTAGTAGTTAACTGTTGTGACTATAGTGTACAGGGTCCTGGGTTCAAAACCTGCAATGGCTATTTATTTTGTTGCTGGGCAGAACAAGGGCTGTTGAATACAGAGTGGATAAGGCAGTTTTGAGCAGCTTTAAGTGCATTTGTGTGGGTTTGTGCAAAGCTAAGAAGTCCTACCATACAGTTAGACGTACAGGCCCTTACACCATGTAGGCTTCGCTTATTAGTGCGGAAATGTGCTTAGGTGTTGTATTGCAGCACTGCTGACACCTGCTAAGCATGACTCAGCCCTGGTAGCCAGTGCTCACATCCCACTCTGATAACATAGCAAGGTAATGACATCTGTAATAAGTGTATCTAATGCCATGTACATAACATGCATCTATGCGCTGTCATTACAGTAGCAAGGGGTGTGAGTGTCATGCCTGGGTCACTAGAGTATGTAAGACGTGTACATCACTCTTATCCATGTGAATGTGTTACATACAAGGGTAGTATCCCAGGTTATGTGCAGTCACACTGGCATGCAGTGTATCATGCCGTTACTACGGTTGACAGTGCTTTCCCAAGCAAGAGTACATTGCTAATTGTAGTACTGGAACAAGCACCCCTGCATCCATAGATGGACTCTGAGGCCTCACTGTCATGTTCCTGGTGTGTGAGCTGTGTTACAGTATATATCCCCTACTGGATAATGATCTGACATGTGGACATTAACTGTAGACTACTGTCTGTATAGCACATGTCAGTGAGGGCTGCCAGCATGTAGTAATGGCATGCATACTGGTGTCAGACATCTATCTGTCGACAAATTCATCCTACTGCATAGCTATTTGACAAACTGATGTCTGTCAGTCCCTGTACAGATGTGCAGATGGCAGGCATCCAGCTTGGATATGTACAGGCAACCTATGCTTGACTGACACTGACATGTTTGCCCAGCTGTGTTATAACTGGCACAGATAGGACACAACTCCCTGTATGCAGCACATGACACAGGTACCTCCACTACTCTACCACAGTCAACAGAACATGCTTGGGTACAGGTCTCCAACACAGACCCTAACCATGTTTTGCAATACATGTTGTATACATGTCAACTGGATCATCTCACTGGCCATTTGCAGGAAACACCCAGAGGATTGGCTGATGCAATTCACTCTCACCCTGAGGGTCACCACAGTGGTGTCTGTAGATAGATTGCCTGCTGGCACATGGCAGGTGGCATGATATCACTGTACACACATCCCCCATCTCTACATGGACAGCAGCCAGGTACACACCTATGACAACCTGCAGCGATGAACCCCAGTACTGACAGATGTGTATGTGTGCACTACTGAGGATATCAGTGTATGTGTGTTAGTACACCTGTAGTTGGGATTACCATGAGGGCCTTCACACCCACCACAACACCCATTGCCATAGTTAGATGTGGCTGCTGCTGTACCGGACATTACTTGTACCCTGTTACACTCCTCTCCCTAATGGCTACCTGAGCCTTGCAGTACCTGAACAACACTGTTGTACAAATGGGTTGATAAGCATGGGATACCCACTGAGTTCTGGCAAGTGTGTGTATGTGTGCATGTGTGTATATATGTAGGTTACAGCATTCCGAAACCACATACTCCTATTACAATAGACATTGACACACAGTATTATGGATAGTGATGTTGCTACCCATAGGAAAGGCATGACAATGCATCACCCTACTATGCCTGTGGCATGTGCATTAGATGCATATCCCTGTAGTACCACTGTTGGGATGGGCAATGGGTTGTATTGCAGTCATGGTCAATGTGTGATGGTGGGTATGTCAGAGTGTTATCATAGTTTCCAGTGTGCACAATATCCACAGTGGGGTGTGGGTGCTGGGTACACTGTAATTACACCATGGTACCCCTGGTACATGTCCCATGTACCACTGTATGGTGACCACTGTCACCAGCAACAATACAGGTAACTGATAACACAATCCAACCCAGTTATGCATGTGCTGTGTGCAGCCTACCTGTAACACATTGGACACACTGATAATTTAGTAACCCCAGGTCTCTCGGATGTGTGTCTGCCTGTTATGCGTCTGTTAATGTGTATATGATGGTATGTCAAACGATGTATTGTCCATATACAACCATTACATCCCCCATTACCATACTGTACATGCCTGGGAATGTTCTGCATGTAACATGTAACCTGTAACACACCTCATTCTAAACGCTGTGTGGTGTGAGCAATGAAATCCACACACATCAGTTGCACTACATATCTAGGTAGGGGTCTAGTCCCAGTGTTGCCAAGTAAGAGTGTGCGTGTATGTGGAGGGATCTACTTCAGGTTGCTGATTATACATGTCCCAGGGGGTCACCTGTCCATGTAGCACAGACTGTGCCTGCCAGGGGTTCCATGGGCACTTTCAGGTACAGGTGTCGATATGCTACTCTCCCCTGATGATGACATATGTCTGTTGGAACCAGGTCCCTGCTAGGAATGGCTAGGGCCACGTGCACGGGGCTTGCTGTGGTGTGGTGTGGATAGCATCCCTTCTGCAGTGCTGGGGTTATTACTGCCAGTATGGGAGCGGCTTGTTGTCCTTGCACATCCACGTTGACTGCCAGATGTTGTTGCTGGCCTACATCCACACAGGAATCTCCCCACTTCCACCACATGTTCTAGCACGGACAATCCACAGTCGATGAAGCCCACCATCTCACCCAACCATCTATCCATGACCTCAGTATAATCACAGAGGGCACCTGGAAGCTCATGGATGTTGTCACTTACAGATGAGAAATCAGCCCTCTGCAGCCTCAGACCCTGTCTGCTGTATACTTCCATACGTGCCTGCACCCCCATGACAGTCTGAAACATGCATCTGGTGGTACCAGTTGTGGCACTTCGGCCAGGGGCACCTCAGTACATCTGCCTATGTGGTGCCCTGCCAGACATCTGGCTATGCCTGCTGTGTCCAGACACAACAGGCATAAATACCACACTCTCCTGTGCACTGCCACCAACCACCAACTGTCCCTCTGCTATGGCCACTGGTGATGGGGTATCTATAAGCACTGTGACTGTGTGTGGGTTGGGGTGGAAACAGGGGGGATGTCAAACAATGGTGCAGTTTTGGCCTCTGACAAGGCCGCCTGTGCCTCAACAGTCCTATCATCATTTTTGGTGTCTGTATGGACACCGACATCAAATTGCATGCAGGAGGGACCCTGACCCACCTCGCCACCTGTGAGGAGAAAACAAGAAATGCACTTTAAGACCTGTATGGAATTGCATAACAGTACACACATACACACACACACACACACACACACACACACACACACACACACACACACACACACACACACACACACACACACACACACTCTGAAATTCCACCATAATACCTACCTGTCCCTGAGTTTACAGACAGTCCCAAGTTTATTCATGTAGGTTCCCCTTCCTGCATCACACTTGGTAACATACACTCATTAATACCACTCATTATTGTATCATTCTTCTAAATGTCTTGACAAGTGATCACAACACATGACCTGTTACTCCATTACCCCTTTGACTTGATTGGAGTACGTTATGCAAGGCCTCACTGCTGTCATCCAGTGTTCACCCTGGGTATGTCTGGACATCGTGAGCATGGCTCCCATATGTTAGGGGCTACTACGTTCACACAATAATGTCAAGCACTGGAGTGTCATATGTAACTATTGCTCAGTAGATGCAAGATCTGTTGCTCAATCTGCTTATTATGTGGACAACAGTAATATATGGATACACTCCCTGGTGTTGTCTAGTAATTCCCCAATGCATCTGTAGTGTTGCATACATGGGTAGTCATTAACCTTTCTGCTGATTGCAATTTTAATGGTATACCTGGTGTCTAGTTTTCCTCCCAATGCACGTTCCATGCTACAGACATTATTATAATATCAGCTGTCCTGAGACTACATATCAGACAAGTATTCCTGGTGTCTCATGTGTCAGTCCATGTCCATGTACTGCATGATTCCAAAGGGAAGTACTGACAAAGGAACAACCCCACAATCACACGTGCATACATGGACACCTACACAAACACACATACATGCATACTCACATCCTACACGCATCAACCCCCTTCACTCCACCAGATTGCACTTACAGACAAAATAACTCCCCCACCCACACACACAAACCTACAGCTGAGGTTGCACAAAGATAATACACACAGACCTCCCATTACCCATCTGTCAACATGCATAACATATGGTACTCAACAGCATGCAGTGTAGCTATAGTCAAGCCATGCTAGCAACAGTATACATGTGTGATGCATGGGCTGTGCTAGTAGGTGATGCCCATTCCCATGGAAAACACTGCACCCATGTACACAGTATTGCTTTGCACCTGTTCTTCACCCTGCCATGTACTGTGTACCATACCTCACAGCTGTACACACCATTGCTGAATGTATATTACTGTGTCAGTTATGTCTGCTCTAATGCTCACAGCCCCTATGTGTTTGTCCGACACATACCTGGATGAAATGTGGACAGATGTCATTTGTGAATGCCTGATGTCTGATTTAAAGATCTCAACATCAGCGGTGCATTTATGACCAATAAGATATTATTACACTGACAACCGTCAAACCTTACCGTGGCTATGGGGAGTGTACACACCCTTATTGATATGATGCTCTCTTCCTTGATATGTCATGGGACCACATAACCGCATATGTTAACATTACATAAGCCTGATATGTGACATATATCCTGTACATTCAAATGCAGTGTCTACCAAATGTGTTAGTTGTGCTGATGTTGACTGAGATGCATACACTTCATGGGTGCATATGTGTGCATGCCCTTATCATGACGATTTGTTTCACCTGCTGTTATGTGTACCACAGCAGTCACTATTCCTGGCAGGGGTATATTAACATGGGCCATCTGCATTTGCCAGTGTATGGTCAATCTGCCCTACACATGCCCACCAACTCTGCATGATTGAAGGTCAACTCGTGCACTTCCTTTGGAGTTCACGCACTGCCGTCACTATTGCTGTGGAGTCAGGGTTACATCTGCCACAGTTCCTGAACCTGACTGTGTGCAGATAAAGCCATTTGTAGCATCCTTAGAATCCCTGCTGCAGTGCACCCTCCCCACCTTCAGCCTTTTTGCAGATGCTTGACAACTATGGCCTACACATGTGTGTCAGTTTGCAGTGTCCCAAGCACTGAACACCATGTGTAATGGCCTAGTCCCAGCTAATGAATGACAAACATACAGGTGTGCACTGGCACCAGCACAGTACAGATGCGGATGGTGGGCCTGAGGTGGGGTGAGGCATTGGTTGTGCAGCACATGATACTATCTGTACGGTTCCAATGTGGTTATGGTACGCCAGTACACATTGCAACGCATGACTTTTGGGGACCTCTTCTGTTATGCATACCCTACCTATAGAGAGGCCAGGCTGATGTGTCTTGTGGTACAACTGTCACATCTGATTACCCTAACCCATAGGCCACATGCTTGCAGAGTCCAGGCAATTGCTGACATGGGTACTGCACAGGCAATACTTGCTAGACATTCCTGCAACCCTCTCAGTGTTGTGGCATGTTACTAGGCAGCCCGCATGACTAGTTTGCTACATGTGACATCATCTGTCTTGGATGGCCATGTGTTTATTTCCTACATCATTCCTGTCCCATACATTCTTGCCACATAAATGACTGTCTGCACTGTTTTCCATAGTATATGCAATGGTGTGGTATGTTTACATGTCCAGCTCATGGGTGCTACCTGTTGGGTATGGGGCCCATGCCATGTCATATAAGATGTGTGCAAGCCATGGCTACCTCTGTTGCAGGTAAGCGTGCACAATTGATGGCCAAACTTCTTGAACAGTAGTCCAATATGTGGTGTGACATTGGGAATGTGTACTTGCTGAAAGGTGCATTTCATGACAAATTCATGCAGTCAGTACCTCAACAGCTGCTTCCACTATATTTTATCTGGATTGTGTGCACACATATGCTTCCAGTGTTTGTGAAGGTATGTATTCTCCATATTTGCTGCCCTAACCTACGATTCCATATTACACACTCATTGCTCATGTTGGGATCACATTGCAGGTTTTAAGGGTTGTGGACTGCAGTATTATGATATGCCGTAGTGTAAATCTGTAACAGTTGCTATTGTAATACTGGTATATACAGTGTTGTAGCACTGTATAAGGTTGATGTTTCACACATGTCCCTAGAGTAGGCCATTTGTCCCACCATTTTGTTCATACCTGTGGACACATTTTGCAATGACAGGATGTTAGTTATATTGCAGGTGTCTGACATACCCTTCAGATACACCATCATGGTCACCACTGTGATGCAGTGCAGTCAACAGTAACAATACGTGAGCATGTATGGCATGCATTATGGATAGGTGTGTTAGCTGTGTGCATGGAATATACCATAGCTCTTACATGACCAGAGTATTGGCAGGCATAAACATAAACCATACTCACCAGCTACAGGCTGCTGCCTTGGTGGTAAACCAGAGAGACCTACATAAGTGTGTGAGAGATGTGATGTCAGTAGCCATAGCGGTGGCATTGGTACAGGGTGGGTGCAGCATTACAGTACATCAGCAGTACAAGTCAGCAATACTACAGCTTATGCACATCTGTTTATTACTACTACACAGCAGCAGACTATACATATGACATCTCACATATGCATGATCTACCTGTACAGATGAGGACAGATATGCAACAGTGGTCTACTGATGTGCCCCGTGGCCTTACCTGCACGTTCCTCTGCCTGTGTTTGGGTTGCACCCACTTCCACTGTGGTCTCTGCCAGTTGTTGCATGTGCAGGCGGGCAGGTGCCACGAGGCTGGTGAGGAGCTCCTCAACATGTGTCAGGGGGAATGGATGGCATGACCCTCCCCTGTTGTGAGGTAATCTTCCCAGATTGCAGCAGCATGCCAGCGGGCATTGCAAAGCAGGTTGCTGCAATGATGCTGGACCTACTCATAACTGTGGTTATGCAGACCAACATCATTGACCCTGTGAACTAGATCATTCCACAGGGGGGTCTGCTCCTACTGCTCATGGGCTGTCTTGCCAAAGAGCACCTGGTAGTGCTGTACCAGGTGGTTGATAAATACCTCATTTTCGTCCACTGAATACACAGGTAACCTGCCATGTGACATCTTGCGTGAAAGGCATAAAGATGGAAACAGGTCTGAGCAACTCATACAGCAAGGGTACCATAGTTCTTAATACACATCTCTGTCTTCCCCCCACCATATCTGTGACAACAAACTGTTCACACAACTCTATAGGTATGGCTACAGCTTACCTACCATTGGGACATATATCATATTGTACCACGCTTTGTGCTATGTGTTTGTAGCCATGTTGCTTGTGGGGACACTATCATTGCTGGCTTGTTACAGACAATGTCACCTGCATGCCATCGTAAGTGCCACTATGGTTCCATATTTGCATGTGGTCTGTTTGCTATGTGATTGCTGCACATCTGTCGTTATGTATTATTGGGGATATCTATGCATGCTGTTGGACATGATCCGGAATTGTGTGGACTATTACTACCCACATAAGTTCTATAACAGTGACACAATAACATGTTTAGAGAACAGTTTGCAGGAGAACCACCTCTCCCACTTCATCTGGCCATCTTACCAGGCCACATCACATGTGGGACCCACCCTGGGGCCCCCTCATCTACTGGTCCTACACTACCTTCAGGTGGAACCACCTCAGGGGATGGTGTCCCTCCCCTGGGGGCACACACAGACATGACCCTGTCACTCGAGGTCAGGTCCAGGGTCTCTTTCATAGGGAGGTCCACAGAGACTTGTGGGATGTGCTACAGCACTTTGAGGCCCTCAGTACACAATCTCAGGATCCACATGCTCCTCCTGCTCAGCATCCAGCCCAGGCACCTTCAGGGCCGTGAAGCTGCTGTTGTGACTGGCAATGGGTGGGGGCCTTGTTCCCATTGTTACCATATGGGGGCTCATGGGGCTTCCACATCACAGACAACACCCACCATCCAGGGCGTTTACCCACCACATGTGCCATATACCACCCCTTTAGGCTGTCCTCTCTAGCTACCATCCCAAACCAC
>NC_056737.1:1269910980-1269983480 GCF_019279795.1 Protopterus annectens
CATTCACATGCTGTTGTGGCCCCCACACATATTGTGGGGTTGAGTACATATATATGTGGGCTTCATCTGCACAAAACATGTGTAACTTTCTGTAGTCCAGAGGTCAGTGTATGTAACAGTGTTATATGCCCCTCTAAGTTAGTCTATTGGGGGGTATGCACCATAAATAACCTAGGCTGTTACCACATGTAAGAGATATCAGGAGTAAGCTGCCTTAAGGTATATGGATGTAAATTTCCATATATTTCACCTTGGGAGAATTGCTGGCCTACTGCTTCCTGCCATACAGACTGTTCTGTTTGTCAGTGTGATTGTGATGGTTTCAGTTATGCCTTGTTATGTAAGAGATACATTCCATTGTGTCAACTTAAGTCTTTTCCCCCTTGGGATTGCATACAGAGTGTAGTTAGAGGCTGCTGAACTACACATCTGCATTACTTACTGTTGATTGATTGTTATCCTGTGGCCCAGTCTGTCTTTACTGTTATACTACTTGCAGGCCTTTGACTGGACAGCAACATATGTTATGCTTTCAGATTACTGTATTAAGTGATCTGCTTGAGAGTTGCATTAATTTGTTTGTATGCATTTCAAAGTATAAACAGCTATATGGCATGGCATATATAACTGTGATAGTACACAAATAAAACTTTCCTATGTATGCAAACCTATGTGTGGTGTCATATCCTCTGACTTCTCTGTGGGTATATGTTTCAGGCAACAATTGTCTTTTGTATGGGTGACTCATATGCTGTCTATTTGATAAGGTGGAAACTGTAGGAATACTGGTTGTTCAGTATGGTGTGCACCCTCTAAATATCTTATGTCCTATACATATCTCTGTGTGTGTATGTGTATTTACACACACACACACACACACACACATATATATATATATATATATCTATATATATATATATATATATATATATATATATATATATATATATATATATATATATATACAAACACACATACATCTACATGTATAAATACATTACCTGTACTGTTTAATGACTGTTCTGGATGATATTTTTATGAAAACATCAGGTTTCCATGTATCTGACATGGCTTATTGGTAAGCCACTTTGGCTATGATGTGCAGGGCTCTGGGTTCGAGCCTTGCAGAGGCTGTTGATTTTGTTGCTGGGCAGAACAAGGGCCGTTGAATACAGAGTGATTAAGGCACTTTTAAGCAGTTGTAAGTGGGTTTGCATGGGTTTGCATGGAAATAAGCATTGCTAACTTCTGATTACAGTTTCTTATACTCAATTAGCTTTTAAATTGCTTACCATGTGTAGGCATTGCTTACCCCATGCAAACAAGCTTAAACCCACTTACTGCTGCTTAAAAGTGCTTACTCTCCCTTACCCTTGCACTAATTTCTTTAAAAGAAATGAAAAAGGGTTGATAGGAAATAGGGGTAAAAGGGGCCAAAGAGAGAAAGACAGTAGGGAAAATAGCTAGGGATGTGCAGGATGGGTGTAGGTAAGGTCCATAGCTGCCCATTTCTTCTACAGCAACTGCTGTGCATATACACTGATTTTGGAGATAGAGCTGGACACTCAAACTCCTGAGAGAGGGGTGAGGACAACAATAATATGTTGTGAAGCCAATTAGACCAGATTACATGTGTCCAGTGGACACTTGTGCGAAATGGACAGCTATTAATGGGGCGAGATTTTTTTGGGGAACAGATTGTCCTTTTTTTTTCAGGTGAGAGTGGGATGTTGGGGAGGGATAGTAGGTATATTTGGGGAGGTAGGTTTGGTAGGATAACAGACAAGACAGACAAGACAGCATACAGGGGTGGTATATGACACATGTGTGGGGTAAACACCTTGATGGGGAGGGGTGTTTGGAAATCGGAAGCCCATGAACCCCCTAGTGGAAACATTGAGACTGAGGTCTCCACCCATGGGCAGTCACTACTGCACCTTCACAGCCCTGAAAGTGGCTGTGCTGAGGGCTGAGTAGGAGGGCCAGGCCGACCCTCTAGGTATGACACGCGGCCCTCAAGCTGGCATAGCAGATCTCCAAACTCCCTGCGGAGCTTGCTATGCACCATGCCCCGGACCTGGGGATGGGTGACAGAGTTCTGTCTACATCCACTCCCAGGGGGATGAGCCCCATCCCCTGAGGCAGTCCACTCGAAGGTGGCACAGGACCACTGGATGAGGAGGTTCCAGGGTGGACCCCAGATGTGCTGGTGCCTGGTGCCAAAGCCAGATGAGGTGGGACAGGTGGGTCTGCTGGGACTGACCTTCCCAAACGTGCTATGGTGTTTCAATTTTACAACATATGTGGGTTAGTAATAGTCAACACATTCCAGGATTAGGTATAACAGCATGCATAGATATTCCCATTAACCCAAAACACCAGATATGGAACAGTTGCATAGCAAAGAGAACACATGCATGTATGGAACCACAATGGCCATTACAACAGCATGCAGGTACATTGATGGCAGCATGCCACCAATGTGGGAGCATTTCAACAAGCACATGCATAGAAACAAGTTTAAATAATTATCAAACAATAGGACATATGTCCCAACAGTATATTTAATGCAGCACATACCGACTGAGTTGTGTATTCAGTTTATTGTTGCAGATATGGTGGGGGGAGAACAACTAATATATTCCTGTAGTTCTCATTACTTTCCTAGTTAGTGCTATGATCTTTACCTTACCGGTATTAGTACACTACCCTATGGCCTTAGTTTGCTCAGTGGTATGGATGTAGACAACTATATACATGAACTGAGTTTTACCTGCAGTATACACCTCTTACCTGGTATACCTGTGGAGGTATTATTTGTTAACACTACCTAACTGTTTCTACACATATTCCCAAATTCCAGGCTGATGTTATGCACATACCTGTCCATCTTTTATTGCACACACACTGGGCATGTCTTGACTACATGCAGATAAACCGGAACATATTTTGACTATTGCCCTCTTAAACCTTTGGTGAATTGTACAATGACAGGTTTGTTTTGATTGACATTTTCCAAATATGTACAGGCCTGACAGTCAGTTATATGACATGGAATGCTGCCTATATTTCAGACATTAGCACACTGATATGCTAGGGGACAGGGTAACAGCTGGCAGATATGGGCCAATTAACTGGACTTTCTGTTCATTTCTGCACACTTGAGGGGTATGATTCTGCATACAGCTTACTACCACTCCCAGGTTCGAGCCATGGCTGTGTCTGCTAAAAATAAAACAGTGCCCATTATAGTTGAGTGTGCTATTTAGATATTGCTGTGTATCTCTTCTCTGATTTCTGTCTATAATTCTCCTGTGATTTTACACTCTGACCTTGTAATTACAACACTCTTATACAGGATTTCCTAGACTGTTTTATTATGTAGCACAGTGTGGGTGACAGTAATGAGTAATACCTTATTATTCAGAGCAACTGCAACACTAACAATGCCATACAATACCAGAGTAAACAGTACCAGTACATGATATCAATCTTTTATTTCTATGCACGGTTTTTGTACCTGATAGACCTGTGGGGGCAATGTTTGTTAGCACTACCTGAATGTTGCCACACATATTACCAGATTCCATGTTAGTATTATGCACATATGCCTCACTGTTACTGCACGCACTCTGGTCACAGCTTGATAACATGGGAGTGGAGATACTTGGCTTATTACTCTAATAACATTTTGGGGTGTTGCTAAAGTGACAGGTTTGTTCTTATAGATATCTGACAATCAGTTGTATTTCTTATTTGCTGCCTAAATGTCTGAGATCATTCCACTGATTTGCCAGTGGACAGGGTAACAGGCAGCAGATATGGGCCAGTTTAGTGGACATTCCAGACATATCTGTATAGTTGTGGGGTATAATTCTGCAAACAGCCTACTACCACTCCCAGGATTCGAACCACGGCTGTGTGTGCTAAAAATACAACAGTTCACTTCTCAGCTGAGTGTGCTATTTGGATTATGCTGTTTGCCTTTTCACTGTTTTCTAAGTCTCTCTTGGTTGTACTATATGACCTCTCTTGATTACAGCAGTCATATACAGACATTGCTACACATCTCATTTATGTAGCACAGTGTGGGTAACAGTGGGCAATTCAACAGTACTATTAAGAGATTGCAACTCTACATTACCATATGATACCAGAGTAAACACATGCAGTCCAGCAGTTAGACCTTTATTGTCAGGATATTATGCCTTTATTTACATACAACCTTTATGAGACTCTTCCTGCCATATTCTCTGGTGTATGCAGTACTTGCTGTAAACAATATGGGTTTAAAACAGGTGATTAATTCTCTACTAATTTTAGATTTATTTCCTGTGACAGTACATGCAAGAGTATTACTAACCTGCCTCACATTATAACCATTGCAATCTACAGGCATGGGCTTCCTGATTCGCAGCCTGCTCATCTGCCACTGTGAAGGACATAAGAGGAATATTTAGCCATACCTATCCATAATATACATGAGCTGGCAAATTATTAAACAGGTAGTGGACTGATACACATGGCTAGGACATCCCCTGCCTCCTAGCCTCTTGGATCCACTGATCCAAGAGATCCCCTTTCTCTGCTTCGGGTCGGCATAGTGATGCCTGACCTGCTCACCAGCACCTCAGCACTTTATTACAATGACACCTCACATCTGGGCTTAATGCAGTACTCCAGTTCACATATTTATGTTATGTAGTAGGTTATACAACATAAAACTGTATATAGATTTCTTTCACATGTTCAGTTTGATTTTCCTATAGTGAGGATCTGTTTGGTGATACTTCAATCTTACGGACTGCTGTAATGGTCTAGTGGTTACCTGCTGTGACTATAGTGTATTGTGTCTTGGGTTCAAGACCTGCACAAGCTGTTTATTTTGTTTCTGGCCAGAACAGTGGCTGTTGCATCTAGAGTGATTAAAGCACTTTTAAGCAATTGTCAGAGGATTTGCATGGGTTTGCGCAAAGGTAAGCAATGCTAACCTCTGGTTAAATATGCTTACAGAGAGTTAGCTTCAATATTGCTTAACCTGTGTGCACATTGCTTATCCCCATGCAAATGGGCTTAAACCCACTTACTATTGCTTAAATATGATTACTCTTACTTAATAGTGTTTACTCCCGCTTACCCCCACACTAATTTAGACAGTAATGTAAAATAGTTCTTGGGAGGTGGTGGATTTGGAAACTATGGATTTATTATTCATTACACATTGTACCTTCGATTTGTATCCCTGATTCATGTGTACATATACTGTATGGGACACTTGTGATTTATCTGTAGATTTTACAACATTATGACAATGACACAACATATCTGCATTTAATGCAGTACTCCACTTCACAAATATATGTTGTTTAGTAGGTTATGCAACAAAAAAATATTGTTCATAAAGTGATTTGATATGGAAAAATAAATGTATTGGAGTGAGACTCGAACCGGGAATGACTGCTCGTAATGCAAATGCTCTGCCCACTACACTATTGCAGTTCTGCTTCATTTGCATATATCTTGATTTTTATCCTCTTTTGCCATTTAAGCCGAAAGAAGAAGCTACAATATACAAAGCTAAGCGATGGGCAAACCTGCGCGCCTATGGTTAAATTGTATCTATTTCATAAAAAAAAAAAAAACAACTTGTTTATATTTTAACTATTGCTCTTATAAACTTGGGGGGATGTTGCTGGGGGTATGCGGACACCTATGAGCGGTCTCGCTCATTCTTATTGCTAACCTGCTGTTCTTGCTTGCAGGGGCATGTATAGTCTAAGAGATCTGCTCTCAGACATGCCCCCTGCACTCGTATACTCTCAGTGTCTGTTTAGGAGCTCAGGCAGCGCGCCTTCATTATTATGCATGGCGCGCTGCTGTCCTGCTCCTAAATGGCCACTACCGTGCAGGACTAAGCTATTCCTGCATGGAAGTATAGTGAATCTGGGGAAGATGTTTTTTTACCTCAAATTATTGGAAATCTTAATAAATATCAGTAATAATCCAATGAAAAAATAAATCATATTTGTAGCAAATTTATAAAATTCTTAAGTTACATTTCACATATTTAGATAATTGCTATTTTTATTATTCCTTAAAAATTAATAATGAAGAGTTCTCTGAAGAATACAAGAAAATAGTATTAACATCTACAGATAAAACCACATCTTCATTATATTTGGAAATTTTTTATTTGGAAATTCTTACACAGAGCTTTTGTCACTCTTAAAATCACAATTGTGTATAAATCAAAAAGAATTAAATGCTGGAGCTGTGACTCTTAAAGTGCTGATTAGATGCATATGGTATTTGCCCTTTTTGCAAAGAAATTAATAACTTCAATCACGCCCTATTGTCAGATAGATGTAATATTTCTAAATCTTTAGTTTTATTTAATGTTCTGATTCCTGAGATAATTCCAAATAAACAAGTGCCTTTTCTTTGGTCTGTTCTAGCTATAGCCATAAAAGTAAGTATTAAAATTGCAAAAGTAAAGTTACCTTCTCTTTGTTGAATTTATTTATATGGCAACCATTGTTTGCAGTAGTGAACTGTATATTATAAAGATGAGAACTTGTAACATTAACCAAACACACAAACCTCTCACGTAGAGCGATGCACGGCCAACCAAACTATGCAAATAACACCACGGCCAGCAATTACTGTTCCAAAACCATTTAATAGCAAATATACAAAGGATATATAAAATATATATCCTGCTCCAAACCGGTTCCCCTTCTTCAGTGGAGCTAAGAATTGTGAAAAAGCCAACATCTGATTCCCTTTAATAGTGTCAGTACACATTATAGACCAATCAAAATTCAAACATCTTTTCAAACATATTTTCTTAATATAAAGTAAACCCAGCAACCATATTATGAATATACCTTGGGGCTAACACAATGCCCTATATGTTAATATATATAAAAAAATATAATAATGGAATAATAATAAATGAACATAAAATAAAAAATAAAAATAAAAATAAAAAGTAAAATACACTGAAATATTTGCACATTATCAACCTCAAATCTAAATATATGGACAATTGATTAGGATATAGAAATAATACTTCATAAACGTATATCATTCAATATTTGATAAATAATCTATGTTATATAAGATATATCAATCATAATAATGCATAGATATATATCACAAGAAATATATTATAGGTGATCATTAATACCTGGCGGGAATAATGCACCCAAATGTATGATCCAGTATTTTTCTTTTTCTGTCAAAATGTTGTCCCAGCCTTGTTGGTGACTCCTATCAACAACAACTCTGTCAATAATAGTAAACTTAAATTTTGCCGTGAGATGTTTCATAGTATGTAAATAAAGGGCATTCGTAGATATTTTGTTTTTAATATTACTTCTATGTTCCCCAATTCTTATTCTAAGGGGTCTAGAAGTCTTTCCAACATAGAATGCAGAGCATTGACACGTGGCAAGATATATCACCCAACTCATCGAGCAATTGCCAAAAAATTTTAGATCATAAACTTTACTAGTATTGGCACTACTAAAAGATTTAGTTTTATTAATATCCAAACAAGACATGCAATGTCCACAAGGATAGGTGCCAATCAATTCTTTGCCCATAATGGTGAGCTGTTTATACCTTGCCCCTCCACTGCTATGATGTTTAAAGTGTGAGAACATAGAATCTAAAGTTTTGCCCTTTCTATAAGAAAATTGACAACATGTCCCCAGATGTTGTCTAAGAATGTCATTAGCCATTAAGATATTCCAATTTCTCTCTATCACACCTCTAATAACTTGATTATTTCTACCATAGGTAGTGACCAATCTCATAACTTCATCTCCTTTTTTATCTTGATCATGATCTTTATATTGTATGAGTTGGTCCCTACTTTTTGTCTGACATATATTTAGCAGATTTGATATCATAGAGTACCTCTATCATGGAATCTATTTGTAAGATCCAAGCTGGCTATCTCATAGTCTTCATGACTGGAATTAATTCTTTTAATGCGACAGAATTGAGATTTTGGGATGTTCCGGACAGTGTGGCGGGGATGCATACTCGAGGCATGTAACAGTGTATTATATTCAGGATATTTCCTATATATTTTTGTACCTAGTGTATCATCAGGCTTCCTATATACACTGACATCCAAGAATTCAATATTGGACCTACTACTATTAATAGTAAATTCAATGCCCCAAGGGTTACTATTAATGTAATCCACAAATTCTTTAAGATATTCAGCATCCGCCCGCCACACCATCCAACAATCATCAAGATATCTGCGCCAGATATCTATTTCTACAATGTAAATGTTGTGAGATGTGTCATAAATTAAGTATTCTTCTAAGTACGCCATAAATAGGTCTGCATATATGGGTGCAAAAGATGCACCCATAGCAGTACCTTGTAACTGCCAATAGCAGTCACCTTGAAAGAAGAATACATTTTTATTCAAAACATGCTCACACATACAAATCAAAAGTGTATTAAATCCAGGCCTATATAAGTTAGATTTCTCAAGCCAATATTGTAATGCTTGAAGACCCGCCCAATGGGGAATACTCGTATATAAAGATCTTACGTCCAAAGTACAGAGTAGCCAGTCTGGTTCAAGTTCCATCTCTTCTATAATTTGTAAGAACTGTGTAGTGTCTTTAATTCTAGCTCTTACCTGAGTTAACAAAGGTTTTAGATGTTCTGTCAAAAAAACTGAAAGTGGTTCCGTCAAAGAACCATGGCCAGACACAATTGGGAAGTCAGGGATTTATGGATTTTAGGCAATAGATAAAATATCTGTTTATTAGGATCATTAACAGTCAAATGTTTAACAATGGTGTTGGACAAAATGCCATTTTCAACTGCACTACTCAGGAACTCATCAATTTCCTGTTTAAAAGTAGTGGTAGGATCAATGTCCATTTTCTTATAACATTTATGATCTGATAATTGTGTTAATCCTTCCTGTATATAATAATCTATATCCAAAATCACTACTGCCCCACCTTTGTCTGCCCTGACAATAACAATGTCATTATTATTTTTTAGTTCCTCAACTGCCTGTCTTTCAGTGTGCTGAATATTGTCTGACAAAATGTTAAAGCCATATGGAGGAAAATGTAAATCCCTAAGTACTGCCTGTTGAAAGGCTGTAACATGCATATTAGCAGGAGGTTGAAAAGTAGATTTGAGAAATCTAAATTCAGTAGATCTTTGAGCTGTATTATTTGTCTGATCTGAAAAGAATATCTTAAGGTTTAAACGACGGCAAAATTCCAAAATATCTTTTACAGTTTGATATTGATCACAAAAGAATCCGGGTACAAACCCTAAACCTTTATTCAATATTTTTTCTTGTTCCAATGTTAATTCCACTTTAGACAGATTGAGCACATTTTGAAATGTGGTAGTTGTATCTATTTCAAAAGAGCCTGCACTATTCCATCCATTGATTCCAGATCTGAACCTATTGTGTTTTCTTCTTAGGTATATTTCTTTTTTATAGGGTGAGGTCAGAAGTAACCACCTCACTATCAGTGGAGACTCATCACCTGAGGTGCTAGTATATGTCTGTTCTCTATTTTAAGAATAGGTCCTTAGCCTTGGCACCACTCCTACCCATAGACATCTCTTTAAATCTCACTGATTTCTGAAGCTCAAAGGGACGTCCCCTAGCATAATCATTGACGTCCCTGTGAAATTTTTTGACTTTCCTCTCTTTCGTTAATTTGTCATACTGGGTCAATTCTTTTGATAAATTAGCAACCAACATACCATAGTTAGTGTTAGATTCAAATTGTTTACAAATACTACTTAGTTCTTTAACCTCAACGATATTCAAATCTATTGTCCTTTCATAATAATCTGTCAATATTTGTACAAACTTCATAGATCCCTCTTGAACTGCCTCAAACCACTCATTGGTCAGCCTCTCTTCAGATCTGCTGACCATGGGCTTCAACTTAATTCTAAGTCCACGTGGCACTAATTTTTTATGCATATAAGCCTTGAATAGGCGTAGATGCCATATATTTGCTCTCAACCCTTTAAGGGCTTTTTCCAAATTACAAAATGCAAATTGGCATCCATCACTAGAAGGAATGGTCTGTTGATTAATAGAACTGTTGCTTGAGATCGATTCCAGTCCAAAGACCTGGATATCTTCTCTATCAGCACACATACCCTGCAAAATACTATCCAAATTCATGGTAACTATCTCAGCAAGTCCAAAATAGGGAGGTAGCGGTGCCAAAACTAAAAAAGAGGACCCAGATGACTTATGCCAAAACAAGGCACAAATATATAGTATCCAATATTAATGGAATCTATACAAATACCAGCAACTTAGGGGAACACAAGCTATACTAAGTTAAACTAACCAATATTAGCCAAATTACATAAATCCAGGTAGATGGAAAGCCTTATAAGGACCTAAAAATGGCCAATGGATGAATAATAGTTCAAACTACAAAATAGAATCAGTTCCAAAAATGAATAACCAATCTAGTCCAATTATATTTTTTTAAATAACATAATCTTGTCAATAGCAAGATAAACAATCTCTACCCTGCAAAACATATATAATACAAAAATATTGAAAGATAATTTCCATTTGAAAATACAATCTTATATCACAATAACCAATTGACTGATGAATGAAACTATTCTAACATAAACTCAAAAATCAGTTCCTATCAGGTAGTCTATATGAACATAGCATGCTCAGATATAGGTAATGCAGAAAATTCTAAATATTAACAACTAATAGAACACACAGTCTATATTCTAGTTTTTGGTAAGACAATAGTATTATATTTTCATATCTAGCACTTAAAAGGCATAAAATACCTTTATGTTATTCAATCCAGCAATATACCAATATGTTTGGTTATATAAATGTGACACAGTATGTAATGGTGAAATCACCCTATACTGTATATCAAAAATGTCAAATATTGGTATTATTGGTATATTAGCATATACCTATAAAGGCCTCTGGACTATACCAAAAACCTAGCATAATCCAACCCTCTCTAGCATGTGATAATATTCTGTCCCATCCAATATCCACAATTCCTAGAACCTCAGGCCAGTCAATATTTAAACAGAGTACACAAGTAACCCCAAATATAGACTTATCATTGTGTAGACATAATTATAACCATAGGTTCAAACACACTTTAACGCATCACATAATAATGCATTAAGGAATAGACAAATACACAATCTATAACAATTTGCTATAAATATGTGTATAATATCCAATGTAACCCCAACATAATATAACCATATGTCAGCATAATTCTGGATATCATAAACCTAGATGTCTAGGTGCAAGTCAGAAATTAGGAAAATATATAAAACTAGTGTAATCTTTTCGTATAGCCCTATGGCTTTAACATTTTGTCAGACAATATTCAGCACACTGAAAGACAGGCAGTTGAGGAACTAAAAAATAATAATGACATTGTTATTGTCAGGGCAGACAAAGGTGGGGCAGTAGTGATTTTGGATATAGATTATTATATACAGGAAGGATTAAGACAATTATCAGATCATAAATGTTATAAGAAAATGGACATTGATCCTACCACTACTTTTAAACAGGAAATTGATGAGTTCCTGAGTAGTGCAGTTGAAAATGGCATTTTGTCCAACAACATTTGACTGTTAATGATCCTAATAAACAGATATTTTATCTATTGCCTAAAATCCATAAATCCCTGACTTCCCCACCAGGCCGTCCAATTGTGTCTGGCCATGGTTCTTTGACGGAACCACTTTCAGTTTTTTTGACAGAACATCTAAAACCTTTGTTAACTCAGGTAAGAGCTAGAATTAAAGACACTACACAGTTCTTACAAATTATAGAAGAGATGGAACTTGAACCAGACTGGCTACTCTGTACTTTGGACGTAAGATCTTTATATACGAGTATTCCCCATTGGGCGGGTCTTCAAGCATTACAATATTGGCTTGAGAAATCTAACTTATATAGGCCTGGATTTAATACACTTTTGATTTGTATGTGTGAGCATGTTTTGAATAAAAATGTATTCTTCTTTCAAGGTGACTGCTATTGGCAGTTACAAGGTACTGCTATGGGTGCATCTTTTGCACCCATATATGCAGACCTATTTATGAGAAGAATACTTAATTTATGACACATCTCACAACATTTACATTTGAAAATATAGATCTCTGGTATCTTGATGATGATGATGTGGTGGTGTGGCGGGATGCTGCTGAATATCTTAAAGAATTTGTGGATTACATTAATAGTAACCCTTGGGGCATTGAATTTACTATTAATAGTAGTAGGTCCAATATTGAATTCTTGGATGTCAGTGTATATAGGAAGCCTGATGATACACTAGGTACAAAAATATATAGGAAATATCCTGAATATAATACACTGTTACATGCCTCGAGTATGCATCCCCGCCACACTGTCCGGAACATCCCAAAATCTCAATTCTGTCGCATTAAAAGAATTAATTCCAGTCATGAAGACTATGAGATAGCCAGCTTGGATCTTACAAATAGATTCCATGATAGAGGGTACTCTATGTTCGATATCAAATCTGCTAAATATATGTCAGACAAAAAAAGTAGGGACCAACTCATACAATATAAAGATCATGATCAAGATAAAAAAGGAGATGAAGTTATGAGATTGGTCACTACCTATGGTAGAAATAATCAAGTTATTAGAGGTGTGATAGAGAGAAATTGGAATATCTTAATGGCTAATGACATTCTTAGACAACATCTGGGAACATGTTGTCAATTTTCTTATAGAAAGGGCAAAACTTTAGCTTCTATGTTCTCACACTTTAAACATCATAGCAGTGGAGGGGCAAGGTATAAACAGCTCACCATTATGGGCAAAGAATTGATTGGCACCTATCCTTGTGGACATTGCATGTCTTGTTTGGATATTAATAAAACTAAATCTTTTAGTAGTGCCAATACTAGTAAAGTTTATGATCTAAAATTTTTTGGCAATTGCTCGATGAGTTGGGTGATATATCTTGCCACGTGTCAATGCTCTGCATTCTATGTTGGAAAGACTTCTAGACCCCTTAGAATAAGAATTGGGGAACATAGAAGTAATATTAAAAACAAAATATCTACGAATGCCCTTTATTTACATACTATGAAACATCTCACGGCAAAATTTAAGTTTACTATTATTGACAGAGTTGTTGGTGATAGGAGTCACCAACAAGGCTGGGACAACATTTTGACAGAAAAAGAAAAATACTGGATCATACATTTGGGTGCATTATTCCCGCCAGGTATTAATGATCACCTATAATATATTTCTTGTGATATATATCTATGCATTATTATGATTGATATATCTTATATAACATAGATTATTTATCAAATATTGAATGATATACGTTTATGAAGTATTATTTCTATATCCTAATCAATTGTCCATATATTTAGATTTGAGGTTGATAATGTGCAAATATTTCAGTGTATTTTACTTTTTATTTTTATTTTTATTTTTTATTTTATGTTCATTTATTATTATTCCATTATTATATTTTTTTATATATATTAACATATAGGGCATTGTGTTAGCCCCAAGGTATATTCATAATATGGTTGCTGGGTTTACTTTATATTAAGAAAATATGTTTGAAAAGATGTTTGAATTTTGATTGGTCTATAATGTGTACTGACACTATTAAAGGGAATCAGATGTTGGCTTTTTCACAATTCTTAGCTCCACTGAAGAAGGGTGGAGCAGGATATATATTTTATATATCCTTTGTATATTTGCTATTAAATGGTTTTGGAACAGTAATTGCTGGCCGTGGTGTTATTTGCATAACTTGTAACATTACACATTCATATAAATCTTGACTTAAACTTAGAGTTGCTTGAAAAATATTAATTGTTGATATATATATATATATATATATATATATATATATATATATATATATATATTTATATATATATGTATATATATATATATATATATATATATATATATATATATATATATATATATATATATATATATATATATATATATAAACTTTGATGTATTGATCAGCTGTGAACTTATATAAATAATTTGTTTTATAATTTTATTTGTTTATCTAGTGTTTTAAGACCAAATAAATAAAAATAATTGATAATAGATTAATTACTCTCACACTCCAGTGTAAAGATAGTCTTTATAGTCTTTGTCTGTGCCCCTCAGCAGGGCTGTGATGACAAGGAAAATAGAGTCTTCTGCCATTAGTAGCAGGGTATCCTCCACAAATTGAGACAAAATGATTTGTTGTTGATAATACATGACTTTAATGCTCATATTGGAACAGACAAATAGGATAAAACAAGATAAAAGGACTGCATGGGTCCATACATGTGGGGCAATAAATGGAGACCCCATTCTAGAATTCTAGATTCTGGATTTATGTCTGGCAAATGGCTTACTGATGACTATTACATGGTTCAGCAAGGCACAGAGATCATATGTAAGAGTGGTCAGCTTGCATCTCAGATGGACTCTCTACTAGTAAGCAAAGGGAATTTCAGTCAAATTAGAGATTAACAGTCATATCCAGTGAATTGGCCAGCCCCAGTATAAACCACTGGTAGTCAAAATCAGCTACATGTAATTGAGAAACTCTAAAATCAACAGTGATTAGGGTGAAAACCTGGACTTTGATTGGAGCGAAAGCATGGTGGTATGGAGAAAAAGGTGCATTTCAGATGACTGGGGAGTAAACATTCTAATGCCAGTATGTAAGGACATACAGAACATTCAGTAGTGTATGCAGTAGAGAGGTATAAATCTCTTGTCACACTGCATGAAAGTGCTGAAAATGGTGACTGATAAACAAATACACTGAGTAGTAGAAAGTAAGACTTGAGATGTTCAGTTCAGATTCAGATCAGGATCCAGTACAATTGCAGTTTGACAGACAATAAGAAGTTGGAAAGAGGGCTAAAGTCCAACTGGGCATTCCTAGGTGTGTGGAGAAGGCTTATGAATAGATCTAAATAAGGATGAATTTGGAGAGTCCAACAATGGTTCCCAGTCTTGAAAACATTGGTAGAAACACTGCAGGCTATGTACAAGAACTCAATTACACAAGCACAACACTGTTCATATTCATAGTGGGTTTCTCAATGGGAGTGGGTGATCATTACTGTTTATCTCTGAGCCCACTGCTGCTTAGGGTGGTGATGGATTGTAACAGCATACATGTTGGAAATAACAGATAAACAACGCTGCTATATTCAGGCAATGTGGCACTGCAAGCAGACTCTGAATAGGACCTTCAGAAAATGATAGGGGGCTGGAATGAAAAACTGAAAATGTGGGATGATGCTTAATACAAAAAAGACAGGTGGTCATGGCAGCGAATGGGGAAATAAGAAAAACTTGAGATAGAATGGAAAATAGTGGAACCGGTTAACAGCTTCATGTATCATGGAGGCATGGTCAAGCAGAAAGAGTATCTGAAGTAGGAGGTCAATCCTAGAGTCAGTGGAGCTATAGCCAGTTGGAACAAAGTATCATGGGTATTGTGTGACAGAAAATTGCAATAAAACTGAAAAGTAATGCGGCTAAAACAGAGCTGTGACCAATACTACTGCATGGTACAAAATCCTGGGCATAAAGCCAGAGTAGCTGAAGAAGCCTAAGTGAATGGAGATGAAGTACCTTAGACAGGTAATAAGATGTACAATGTGGAGCAGATGAAGAAACTGGGACATTAGAGCAGAAGCCGAAGTAGCCCCACTTGCAGAGAAGATCAAGAACAGACTACATTGGTTCAGTCACATGTTTAGAGAAGCAGCAGATGATTTTATAAAGAAGATTTGAAAAAGACAGAAAGAAGGAAACAGGAAAAAAATAGGTCCACCCAAAGATGAATGTCATACAGGAGAGAAGACTTGTAACAGCCAAACATGACTGTCAAAGAAAGTAAATGAGTGGTTAGGAATTGAGAGAGATGCTGACAGTTTATGTGACATCCTGACCCTTTGAAGAAATAAGAAAAAGTTGATTTATGATGATGGTAGAAATTAATTCTAACAGAATGCATTTCAAAAAACATTTAAATATTAAATCCGTGTGAAGACTTCTAACATGGTTCTATATGCAGGCACCAACCCAGAGAAGATAAGAATAAACATCATGTACTAGATTTCCTTGTACAGTATTACAACTGACATCAGTGTTGCATCAAAGTTAATCTGTCATTTGTAGCTCTTTCTCCTGCAGCGGCATCATCCACCTCCTACTGCCTGTTTATGAGCATTGCCTTTACAGGGACGCAGGATGAAAAGCCAAACCCTCTAGTTGTCACTATAGTATTATGCTCTATCAGTGCACTTAATGACAGTATTTCTTACCTACAATGTGACTCAAGTGCCTGCTGTGACTCTGCGTATTCCATCACTGCATGGCGTATTTAGCCTTGGTGTGTAATGCACCTGAGGGGGACTATTGTGCATTGCTTTTTTAAGTTCTTAAAATAAGGCTTCAACAACCTCTCACTTGCCCTTTACTATTATAGAACAATTATTGCCTTTGTAGTTTCTTAGAACTTCAAAGTTAAGAGGAGAGAAATGCCAGCTTGCACTTAGAATATCCTCTTTTTGCCTCTGTTACTGAAACCACACATTAAAAATGATCAGCTTCATCTCTGCAGTACTATGTTTAGTATCAAGGATATATGTGCTTTCAGTGTGAATGGTCCAAAATCTTTGTAAAATAAGTCTGGCACGCCTGCATGTAGTTATGGAAACATTTGTGTTCCATGTCAGCCTTCTGGCACTTTGAATATAAAGAGATTTGAATATTATCCCCTATTTTCCATTTTGCTGAGTTTCAGCAAAAGGATCTTTTATTGTCTATAAAAATGAATTTCTTTAATTTTGCTTCTACAACCAACACTCTACATCCCCAGTGTTTCATTCTTTGAACCCCTTCATTTCTTCACATTTGAAAAGGTTATTCAAGCATTGGATAGAGGGCATAATGTTCACACTGCATATCTTGATCTGGTCAAGTCATTTGACACCATACCTCATGAAAGAATTGTTAATAAGCTAATAGCTTTAAACAGTGATCCCTATATGGTAAGGTGGATAGCCACCTGGCTCAAGGATAGAATTGACATTGGCCATGTAGTTGATGCCAGTGAGAAGATGACCAGTGGTGTCTCCCAGGGATCTATGCTTGGCCCAGTCCTGTTCAGCATTTACTTCTCTGACCTCAAGTGCTGTTAACAATGATGTTCAGTTAATCAAATTTGTTGATGACTGCAAACTGGGCATAACTGTTAATTTATTTATTTATGTTTTTATTTATTTACATTTGTAGACTGGGAAAGTTCACTGGGTCAGAAACCCAACTGCCTAGAGGTAAAGTCACCTTTCAAAATAAATTAACACTAGTAAACACTTAGTCTTTAGGAAAAAGGGCTGCAACTACATACCGAGAAATGTATTATTATCTCCTTTGGGAAGCTGATAATCATTGCAGCCTGCATCATTAACAACGTCTCATTATCAAAGGAGACTGTGCCTAGCAATCTAGGTACATGGGTAGACAGCTGCCTCTCCACTGATCACTATGTCTCTCAGGAAATCCTACTCCTTCTTCTTTTCCCAGTTAGGGGTCACCACAGTGGATCACCTGTCCACTCATGACTGGCAGTAGAGTTTTACAGTGTCAAGTTACCAGCCCGGCACCCAGCATTCTACTGAAGGCACACACTCACGCATTCGTGGCTAGCACCAATTTAGAGTGTCCAATCCACCTACAGCATGTCTTTGGGATGTGGGTGGAAACTGGAGCACCTGGAGGAAACTCACGCAGCCACAGGGAGGATGTGCAGACTCTGCACAGAAGGCACCCCAGTCAAGGATTAAACAGGAAAACCTCTTGCTGTGAGGTAACAATGCTAACTGCTGCACCACCGTGGCTGCCCTAGGAAATCCTACCATATTTCACAATTAATTTTCAATGACCATGGTGGCCACAGTGGTGCAGTAGTTAGTGTTGTCACCTCACAACAAGATGTTCTCTGGTTTTATTCTCAGCTGGGGTGTCTTCTCTGCTGAGTCTGAGTATCCTCCCTGTGGTCATGTGGGTTTCCTCCCACATTCCAAAGACATGCAGTAGGTGGATTGGACACTCTAAATTGGCTGTAGGTGAGAGCGAGTGGTATGAATGAACTACCATGGCAGAGCTTGCCACCTGGAAGTGTAAGCCTTGGCTCAAGATGATTTTCACTGTGGAAGTGACACCCTGACCCCAGGAGCAAAAGGGGATTGAGGACAGATGGATGGGTTTCTTCCAAATCCAAGGAAGTGATTCACTCTTTATATTCTGTCCTGGTCAGACCCATTAATGAATATAATGCACCCTAAGTTAAGTATCTCTCTATACACATAAAAAAACTCAAAAATCTGCAGAGGATCCTAACCAAAAACATCTCTGGCCTCAAAAAATGTTAGTTACCATGGCAGACTGAAAGCTTTGACCCTGTGCTCTGTGTTTTACAGGCTAAGAGGAGGTTTGCATCTTCTTTATCACACCCTTAAGGATTCTGCTTTCCTTGGCCTCATTTTTCTCAGTAAATCAAATAGTGCAATCTGAGTAGAACCATAAATTAAATTTAAGCGTACATCAAGAAATAAATAATACAAAATGGAGAGACAAGTTCATCATTCAGCATCACTCTCTCTTTTCTCTGGAATCAATTTCCTCTGCAGGTCAGGCAATGTAATTCCTTGTCATTCTTCAGCTGCAACTTAGAAAAGTCATCAGGTACACTTAAATTTACACCAGGACTAACAGGCCCCTTGTTCTTTTTGGAAAATGCAGTAGAGCCTGTGGTTGGTTATTGGCAAGGTGCACATGGCCTGTGTTCTTATTACCTTGTATATCCTTTGGTTCTATGATGCTATTCTAGCTGTCAAAAGTGCTCCTTTGTGAGCAAATATCCAGAATGACAGTAAGGATTTCATCATCATCTGGCTATATTGAGGTAGGCACTTGTATCTCTGCTGGAATTAGAAAAGCCTTGTCATATATCAAACATGTGGCCATATCTTGGCTGACTGATTTTGCAGAAAGGGCCTGATTTTGTGTAATACTTTTTGTTTATTACTTATAATATTTGCAGTTTTGTGGCAAATCATTTAGGACTACAGTTACTACATAATGACAAACATTTGAATTTCAAATATTCTTATAATTCAGAAAAAAATGCATGCTGATGCAAAGTGTTTTATTCTAACAAGTTTCTAAGTATATATAAGCAATGGTTAAAATCTGTCTCTAATCGTAGGACTTTGCCCTCACTTTTTTGACCTTTCCCTTATTCTTGAGAAAGGTGGTGTATGTAAGATAGAGTGGCATGTGTCATGTCTTTTGCAGGAACTTCCTTAGAAAATGATTACTATTTTCTTTTATCCTCACACAAGCCTGTCAATTGACCATTTGCTTTTGGCATGCACTGGAAGTGGAGACAGTATTGCTTACTGCACATGATTTTTACAGAGCCATTGCTGCTGCTTCTTCTTCCTGAAGTGTGCAGTTCCCTGATTTCAGCTCAGTGTCATGAATGGAAGTCTCTCATGCCTATTAACTGTCCACATTTTCACAGAATGCCATGATGTTTGCCTCTTATTTTTGGATTGTTCCTCATAAATTTTGCAGTTTTCTGACAAATCATTGAGGATTGATGTCACTAAATGATACTAAATAATGACAGACATTTGAGTTTCACACTTCATTTCCCTCCACGGTGGGACAGCGGTAGCATTGTTGCCTCACAGCAAGAGGTTCTCCTGTTTGATTCTTGGCTGGAGTGCCTTCTGTGTGGAGTCTGCATGTCCTCCCCGCAGTCGAATGGCCTCTGAAAGACATGTGTGAATGGGTGTGCCTTTGCTAAAGGATGGGCATTGGGCTGGCAACTCTGCACCATAAAAATCTACTGCCAATCATTAGCGGACCCGAGTTCCGCTGTGGTGACTTCTAACCGGGAAAAGCCAAAAAGACAAACAACTTCATTTCCCTCAGAAAATATATAATGATGCAAAATCTGTCATTCTAGCAACTTTCTACATTTATAGGAGCAATATTTAAAATCTGTCCCTATTTTTTGTGCCTTTGTCCCCCATTATTTCTGGCTTTGTCCACATTTCTTGTACTGAAAGGTTAAGTGAGTCCCTAGATGTCCAAAATGTTTCAATGCTTTATGCTGGATTAAAAATGGTGAATGTTAAACAGATATTTATTTATTATTTATTCATTGACTGGGAAGGTACACTGGATCAGTAACCCATTCTCAGTGGTGGCCTGGGGAGAAAAAATCCAATTACAGAAAAAAATTTAAATCAAGATTAATAACAAAAACAGTGTACAAAAACTTATATACAAATTTCTAGAGATTAGTAATATACAGAGTAGAAAATATACAATCTGGTTAGGTGTTAGTAATACACATATAATATCTCACTGGCATTCATTGTATGGAGGTAAAAAAGCCAATAGAAACATACATATTAAAATTTCATTTATATACCCAAACTCAAGAGAAATTTATGATGATATAGACAAGACAATAACTGACATCCATCAGCTCATGTAGAAAAGCCAATGAAGTCCAGAGGATATACAAATTAGTACTTGAAACTGAAAGGAGTCATATTATTCAGCAAAATTTAATAGATTGTTTACAGTGGTCTATAGTTCTTGGCACAAGTACAGATGTGATTGTTGAGAAAGTGACTTTTTTGGGCAGATTTGAAGTTTTTTTATGAAATAAAATTGTATAATAGAGGGGGGTAGGGAATTCCATAATTTTGCTATGAAATGGGAGTACACACTTTGTCCAGCTCTCTTGTTGGATTTGGATACGTTTATAGGATGCTTATTAGTAGACTGAAGATTCCGGAAGGGGATGTAGAATAGAATGTAGTGAAGGCCAGTTCTCTGGGTTATATATTAGTTTATGAGCAAGAGTTAGCAAGGTAGTGGGGGAATTCAAACCATTTTAATTCCTTAATGACCTGGAAGTGGTGTGTGCAGCTTGGTAAGCCAGAGGCAAATTTTGCAATTTTATAATAAGAAGATTGTAGTTTATTACTTAGAGATGTGTGAAGGTTAGTAAAGATGGGAGGACCATAGACGAGGGAAAGGAATAGGAGGGCATTTGTCAGTTTTATATTTGTGGCTTTATCCATGTAGAGTTTATGTCTCTAGAGTTTGCCTAGTTTAATTTTTTTTTATTGTATTAAGAATATGTTTTACAAAGGATAGTTTGTCATTTCTAGTAATGACTAGTAATTTTACTTTCTTCATTACTTAAATTTCAGTATTTTTTTTTGAGCAGTATATTTTAAAGTCCTGTGGAGGTGGTTTAGATAAAAATAGTAGCAGTATAGATTTTGGGGGCTTTAGTAGTCGCTGTGCTTCCTTTAGCCAGGTTTCTATGGCTGAGAAGGAGATCTGGGAAGTTGCTAGAGGAGGAATCATCAGTGTTTTGGATGAGTTAACTTTGTAGGGAAACTGTGGAGATTATTTATAAATACATTAAAAAAGCAAAGGCCCAAGAATGGACCCCTGAGGGTTTCCCATCTTATTAACCAGTTAAACAGATTGCTGGTTTTGCTATCTGACAGATTGTTGTCTGTTGCTCAAGTAGTTTGCGAACCAAGTAAGGATATGTTTGGACAGGACCATACTATTCTTGCTAGTTGTTGGAGTAGTTTAGTATGCGATACTGTATCGGAAACTTTGGATAGGTCTAGTAGGACTACTGTTGTCAATAGACTGGAGTCCAGAGCTTTGTTCACAGTATCAGTGAAAGAAAGTAAGGCTGTAGTAGTACTGTGTGCAGGACGAAAACCATGTTGGGTAGGGGTAAGGAGATTATTGTCAGAGAGATGTTTTAGTAGTTGAGTGTATATACACTTTTTCAGTATTTTAGACAGTGGTGAGAGAATGCAAATAAGTTGATAGTTAGTTAAATCATTAGTATTTCCACCTTTATGCAGTGGGGATATGATGGATTTCTTCCAAATTTGAGGGACTGTGGATTCTGAGATCAATTGGTTAATTAGAATATTGATGGGTAGGCTATTACATCAGCACAAAATTTCAAGTATTCGGAAGGGAGATTATCAGCAGATAAGGAGCATGGTCTTAGTTTAGTTAGCAATTTATATACTACAGAGGTGGGCACAGGTTTTGGAAGAATATTAGATTAACTGAGGTGTTGTTAGGGGTTATTTTGTGGAGTGAGGTATGTAAGCTGGGATTCTTATGAACAAGGTCAGAGGTGATTATCTTATTGTTGGGGGTTTGTTTGTTATGGGTGGGGGTTCTCTGACAATTGTAAGAATGGCTGCCTATAAAGTGGGAGTTGAAAATATGGGTTGTGTGTTATGGGTCTTTATCAGTGGATAGTGATGGGTTTTGTATGGCCGCAGAATTAAGGAGAGAAAAGACTAATTTCCAGAATTTTGGGGGGTTATTTCTTTGGCTAGATAATTGCTGTGAAAAATAGTTTTTTTGGCATTTTTAACCGATTTCTTGTCTTTGTTATAATATGAGTTACTTCATGAGGTTTCTGCTGTTTGTTCTGTAAGGGATTTTTAGTAACAGCTAGAACTAAATGACCAGCTGTTTCAGTAACATGAGTTCAATGATACAGAATATTTATTTAGGTTATAGACGTTTAGCATATAAGGGTGAGGTGGATGATTTCCGAATGGGGTTAGTGATAGAGCTCCCCCAGTTTACCTATATTATTAGACACAGAAAACTAACAGCAAAGAACAAACTGGGTAAAACAGCAGCTGTACGGCTTAAAGTCCACTTAATCCACCACAACAGATTATATGATAAACCAAAACAAGATTTAATGTAAGCGCTTACACTGGAAACATTTTCCAGCTTCTTCAGACTACAAACAGTAAAATACTTAGAAAAAACACCCTTTAAAACAATTAAAAAAACGAACTGCCAATAGAGTTCATTACCCCTCTTGATGTCATATACAAGCATTTAAGAATTAAAGCTGCAGGGGCTTACTCCAACTTAAAACACACTAGGATGCTTAAGCAACCTCACAGCACCATCATTAAAGAAAATAAAGAATTTTTTTTGAAAAATAATTTTTTAAAAAAATAAAAATAACAATAGCTACAATACTGAATTTGTGTACTATAAATAACACCTTAAAATTATATCCTTTACATGGTCGAGATACGGCTATGTTAAGTCGCTCATAGATCTAATATACTATATTTTTATAAAGTAAACTATGATATGTGAGACCAACAGCTTGGTCTTTAAAATAATTTTTTGAAGAACTATTAGAACAATAACAAAGGCTTTGCCAATGTATACAAACCATACCCATTTAAAGAACTCATTACAACACAATTTAAATCACCAACATTTAGGCACATATACGATACTACAGATTGTTGATACTGTGGACTAAGCAGGTAATATTAACAGACTACAAACCTACATGATGGATCGTGTATGCCTTAAGTCCACCTAGTCTCCTAACACTAAACTATTCACCTAGCCAAAGCCTTCTTTTTAAGCAGGCACTTAATGGACAGGGCTTCATTTAACCCCGGTAGGATGTGCGCATCTGTCAAATTTGCCAGCTAAGTTCAGCTTTTTCTAATGCCTGCTCCCAGGGACCCCCTCTTAAATTTCTTTCTATTTTTTCTAACACTACAAACAAAAACCTATGTGTTGGGCAATCCACGATATGTTTAGCTAGGGCATTTGTGATGACAGAATTATTGATACTATAAACATGTTCATAGATTCTTTGTTTAATTTTCCTTTCGGTTTTCCCTATATTGAAAGCCTCACAGTGGTCACAGACAGCTACGTAGACCACCCATTGAGAATCACAATTGAATTTAGCATCCAATATATATTCTGTATCTCTAATAATTATCTTTCTTGTAACTTTAACATAGTTACATTAATGGCATCTACCACATTTAAACATGCCTGTGTGTACCTTCACTATTTTTTTGGGATTCTCTACTAAATTTTTCAAGTTTAAACCTCTTTTATAAGTAAACTGGGGCACTTGACCTAAAGTTCTTCTTAATGCATGGTCATCTAAAATAAACCCCCAGTTTTTAATTATGATTTCCTTCATAAAATGAGAATCCAAAGAGAAGGTTGTCAAGAATCTAGTGACCTGCCTATCAGTGGGAACTTGGGAAGAATTAATCTCCATCTCCAGTTGTGGCTCATCAAAATGGACATCATAACCTTTCGAAACCAAAGGGGAAAAGTAGCCTGTGCGTCTTTTGTTAATAAATTCATTGAAAATGAGTTCAGTGAACGTCTGAGGGTAACCCCTTTTGTTAAACATAGATTTTAACAAATCACGTTCCTTAATGAAATCATCAAAATTAGAAACCATTCTTGCTGCCCTTACTGCTTGCCCCTTGACTACTGCTTTCTTTTGATGCAAGGGGTGGCAGCTTGAAAAATGTAGGAATGCATTCGAATAGGTGGGCTTACGGAAAATGGTGGTCCTAAATCTGTTATTCAGGGTATCTTTGGAAAGGTTGATGTCGAGATAATCTATCTCATCATAACCTATTTGGTAGGTGAATTCAAGAAAATTTGTAAACTTCGTGATCTCATCTATAAATACTTAAATTAAAACTGCTTCACCTTTCCAAATGAGGAACATGTCATCTTGGTAACGTATATACCAAGTTACATGTTCTCTAAATATTGAATTGTTAAACAAGAATACCGTTTCCCAGTAAGCCATCACACTATTCACAAAAATGCTACCACAGGGGTCCCCATGGCTACCCCACTTTTCTGCAAGAAAAACTGGTTCTCAAAAAATAAAAAGTTGTTATTCAAAACTAACTCTAACAAAATCTCTATAACATTGATGTCTTTGTTGTCAAGCCCCTTTGAGATGGAGAAATTCTCTAACCCATTCTACACCAAGTTTTTGAGGAATAACGGTGTACAGATCTTTAACATCCACTGTGACAAATAACAAACTGTCATCAAAAACTATCTTATTTATATTTTCAGGAAACTGCCAAGAATCATGGCATATGTGGGGCTCAGATCTAACAATAGGTTTTAACTTGGCATCCACAAATTTCGCACATGCATAATTGATCGACCCTCTACCATCCACAATCGGTCTAAAAGGTGGATTGGTGAGGTCTTTGTGGATCTTTGGAGTCCCAAAGAATTTTGGAATAATGGGTGCTGGCATAGTTAAGTAGTATAGACTATCAATATCAATACTCCCTTCCAAAAATAAATCATTGAAGGTGTTATTGATTGACCTGTATTAAGTAGTATAGACTATCAATATCAATACTCCCTTCCAAAAATAAATCATTGAGGGTGTTATTGATTGACCTGTATTAAGTAGTGTAGACTATCAATATCAATACTCCCTTCCAAACATAAATCATTGAGGGTGTTATTGATTGACCTGTATTAAGTAGTGTAAACTATCAATATCAATACTCCTTTCCAAAAATAAATCATTGAGGGTGTTATTGATTGACCTGTATTAAGTAGTGTAGACTATCAATATCAATACTCCCTTCCAAACATAAATCATTGAGGGTGTTATTGATTGACCTGTATTAAGTAGTGTAGACTATCAATATCAATACTCCCTTCCAAACATAAATCATTGAGGGTGATATTGATTGACCTGTATTAAGTAGTGTAGACTATCAATATCAATACTCCCTTCCAAACATAAATCATTGAGGGTGTTATTGATTGACCTGTATTAAGTAGTGTAAACTATCAATATCAATACTCCCTTCCAAACATAAATCATTGAGGGTGTTATTGATTGACCTGTATTAAGTAGTGTAGACTATCAATATCAATACACCCTTCCAAACATAAATCATTGAAGGTGTTATTGATTGACCTGTATTAAGTAGTGTAGACTATCAATATCAATACTCCCTTCCAAACATAAATCTTTGAGGGTGTTATTGATTGACCTGTATTAAGTAGTGTAGACTATCAATATCAATACTCCCTTCCAAACATAAATCATTGAGGATGTTATTGATAGACCTGTATTAAGTAGTGTAGACTATCAATATCAATACTCCCTTCCAGACATAAATCATTAAGGGTGTTATTGATTGACCTGTATTAAGTAGTGTAGACTGTCAATATCAATACTCCCTTCCAAACATAAATCATTAAGGGTGTTATTGATTGACCTGTAGACTCCATTCACTTGGTTAAGACTAACCTGTTCATACACTGTACTGTCTAAGACAACTTGCATTCTGCTTACATAATCATGCTGATCCATGAATATTAGCCCACAACCCTTATCGGGTTTCATAACTCGCACTTTACATGTATTTAACAAATCAATAAATGCCGTTTCCTCACTGTCGATGTTCTTACACTTATTGGTATACCATGTATTGTTCACCAGCAACCTTCTGAAATCAATTTCACAAGCTTTTTCAAACAAAGCTAGAGTGTCTTGTAGCTGTGGGTTAAACAGGCTGGAAACCTTTAAGTTATTAGTCTTTCTTATTGTTCTAGTAGTTCTTCAAAAAATTATTTTAAAGATCAAGCTGTTGGTCTCACATATTATAGTATACTTTATAAAAATATAGTATATTAGATCTGAGAGCGACTTAACATAGCTGTATCTCGACCATGTAAAGGATATAATTTTAAGGTGTTATTTATAGTACACAAATACAGTATTGTCGTTATTGTTATTTTTATTTTTAAAAAAATATATATTTTTCAAAAAAATTCTTTATTTTCTTTAATGATGGTGCTGTGACGTTGCTTAAGCATCCTAGTGTGTTTTAAGCTGGAGTAACCCCCTGTAGCTTTAATTCTTAAATGCTTGTGCATGACATCAAGAGGAGTAATGAACTCTATTGGCAGTTCATTTTTTGAATTGTTTTAAAAGGTGTTTTTTCTAAGTATTTTACTGTTTGTAGTCTGAAGAAGCTGGAACATTTTTCCAGCGAAAGCGCTTACATTAAATCCTGTTTTGGTTTATCATATAATTTATTGTGGTGGATTAAGTGGACTTTAAGCCATTCAGTTTCCATTTTACCCATACTATTACTTTTAAATGTGTCCAGTGGAATGGGTTCTGTATGTTGAGTTACCCTGAAAAACCTGGTGATTAAACATCACAGTTTTGTGAATGTGCTGGATAAACTATCTTGCACTGCATGTCCTTCATGGTTAATCTCTTTGTGCAAATGACCAACACACCAAAGCCCGTACTCTGCAGCAAACCTGTACACAAGATGAGGTGCTGTCAGTGAAGCTATAGGCACAGATTGATATCATAAGTCACGTGAGTGTGATAAGAGCTTCTTCCTTCCAATGAATTTCCAAAATAAATAAATGCCCACTGGAAAAGAAGACATATCATTTTAAAAGATTACCCTCTGCGGTTTCCCTACAGGAGACCATGTGATGAGACCTCTCTATTTTAAAGCAGTTCCTGAGTTTTAGGAAACTCTGTTAACCAGCTATTATCATCATATTGGCATACGTTTATATATAGTATATTCTCCATGCTAACCTTTAGGCATCTGCAATGCTAGCATGGACAATGTAGGTCAAGCTATGACTCAAAGGGCCACATTATTTTTTTCATTTTTGTAACTACAGCTTTAAGTATAGTATGACAGACAGCTGCAGTTTCAGTTAATGTGTAGATTCAAAAGTAATGGGAGCTTTACACTGCAAATGTTAATTTTCATTAAAAAAAAGAAAACATATCACTAAAGCTCAGTGATATACCATTCTCATAGCCATAATGGTGCAAAAGACATTTCCTGGCAAAAGTTAAAGACTGTACCTTTACATAACAGAGGAGCATTAAAAAGTAATGATTCTTTCCTGGTCACAGCTTCAGTGTCCAAATTAACATGCTGTGGTTATAACTTTTTTTTTTTTTAATTATTTACTGAGTTTGATTTTATAATTTTAATAAATGATATGAGTCATGTGGACAATTTCTATTACAGTCTGAGAAAAAGCATTCCAGAAATACAACATAAGGAAAGATCAGGCAGGCCTAAGGTTAAGTGTGAGGGCTCAAGACCTACCAGCTGATCCTGGTTGGCCTCAGGGGGGGTTGGGTGTATCTGGAGACTGTCCAACCTGGCACCTGGCAGATTGTAAATGCAGCCCAATGAAGAAACTGATTGAACTTGAACTGTTGTGGGAACGTGCTAATGATACAGGGCCAGATATTGGCAATATTGCATGCTCTGTAGTGTTTAGGCTATACATCCATTTGATAACGACGTTTATTAAATTCCTACCTTATGCACCAGTTTTCTTGACAGTAGCGTACATTGTCCCTATAAACTTCATGATTCACGAATTAGAATGTTGTGCACATCAACATATACATGAACTACATGGTACTTTTACTGCCTTTTTGTTGAGGGGGCTGATGTACAATAGCTTCTTTCTGACATTTCATTTTAGATCACATAATAATCATAGCCTTGGCTATCCAGTGACAATAAACAATTCTTATATTGCTTCATTCAGCACTTACTTTAGTAGATTTACAGTGTACATACAAATTTACCTGTGTGGTTTGATACACTGATCATCAAATGGTAATGACTCATTTTAAAGCCATAATTCATTTTGTAGAAGTAGTCTGTATTTTGTAGCAGCAGTGTGTATACAGGGCCATTTTAATTTAATTGTGACTGACAACAGTGATTACAAACCATCAACATCTTCAAAAACAGAATGGCTACAAAATGAAGAAAAAAGTATGTCCTGAATCCTGCCTATTAATTTCTAAGGCCTATATGAAAATGGTACGGTTTGATATTGACTTTGTTGTTATTCTTCCTACCTTTTTTATTGTATTAACATGTTTCTCAAGCTGCCAGATTTTAAGCTAAACAAATCATTGTCTCAACTTCCAAGACCACTTCAACAAACCCAGTCATTAAGTAAGGCAGATAACCGCTTAAATGATAAAACTTGATTCATGAATATCATTCTAGTGGACAGCATAGGTTTCATAAAAAAATAGGAGCACCACAGCAAATGAATCCTACAGAACCTGAGCTGTCAGTGTTTGGTTTTCTTTGTTGCAGTGTAACCATCAAATCAAACACTAGTTTTTATATATAAAATCATTCAACATGTGTATGTTTTGGAAGGGTGTTAGAATGCAAAGGATTCTACTGAAGAGTCAAGCAACATACCACCTGTTAAATCCAGTTAGCACACATCGGTTGCTTAAACAGCAAGGACACTAAGGAACAGAAATTCTCAGCTCATGAAGACAGTAAACACAAGGGCACTGATGAGACAGTTAGAAATGTGGGTGTCAGGCAGAGGAAAATATACACTGACAGTAAGACATGACAAAGAGAACAAGGACATTTTTGTAGGAATGACTCCTATTTTTCATTAAAAAGGATGAAGGGTAGCTGGGGAAAGTAATGAGATGTAGTTCATTGAGGAACCACAGGGGAAGGAAATGCTGCAGAGGCAAACAAAAGAAAACAACAAAGACCAAGGCAGACAGCAGTTGTAGAGAAACAAAATGTGAGAATAGCAGTGGATGAATACAGTCAGACAAAGGGCAGACACTTCATAATATGGAGGGCTGGACAACAAACAAGGATGGGGAATGATGTATAAGGCATGGAAACGCATGGACAGAGGATAGGGCAGGGTACTTAGGGGATGTGAAACCAACAGAGAGGCCAGGCCATGCACAGGTTAGCCACTTCTATGTCTAACATGTGCAGGTTGTCACTTTCATGGCCTGAAGAGGTAATCCATGGTGATGAGGCAGGTATCCAGTCTTTTGTGCATTTAAGATAGCACTGCCCTGTGTAGGAGAGCACAGCAGACACCTACAGGCTACTATCAGAACAGAGGCCTCAACTTTCTTCCTTAGCAGTTGCAACAGGGGTCATCCATGAATCCTCCAATTTGCCTTTAGCAGAGTGGTTACCATTCCTTTACCATATGGTGGATCTGTAAATCACTGTCAACCACACACCACAGGCATCAGCCGACTCAAGCTTAAATGATTACTGTCACCCTCTGCAACCACCACAACTGGACCTACAGTAGGAAGTATGAAGAGAAAACAAAAAAGAGAACATCTGGCAAACACATACATTACACATATCAGTACAACTGCACAGTACAGTATAATACAGTACAATACAGTACAGCAGGGCACGTGCCACATGCATTCTGCTGCCAGAACATGCATTCTTTCCTCCTGCAGCATCCCTTTATATTAGCCAGCCATCTCCTGGATGCTTTTAAGAAATTTAATTAAGGTTAAAATGACATGTAAGGGTAGCTAGCTTAGTACTTACTTATGAACCTTTATTGACCCAGCAGTAACTCCTGATAGTAGTTCAAATGGAGGAAAAACAAAACATTATTCTCTGCTTTGGACAGTATAAAAGAGACCTGTAGTTACTGGCACCTGAAGTAGCCATGTCTATTCAGTCAGGTCCACTAAATGATCAAAAAAGGTAGGCCTGTGCAAACAGATGCATGTTTGCTTGAGATGCACATCATAGTGCAGCAGCATGGTGCTGTCTAATGTCCTTGTAGTGTAGAGTCAGTGCACTTTGACCTTCAAGATGCCATGAATGAGCACTTCAAGCACATATCCCCAGTCCTAAGATGACCAAGAGCAAGCAGGACAGAGCTGCATAGTGTGGATAGTGTGGTCTCTTAAAGGAGTAATTCAGAGATGCATTATATTCCCTCATCAACACAAACTGCCACACTAACAGGTACCTGCTGGCATGATATAAAGCTGGTCACCATAGAGTGAGAGACTGCACCAAGACAATAAAATGTGGAATCAAGAGCTTACTTAAATAAGACAATGGACTTTGAAATTAATCTATTGAAGAAATATAACATCTGGTAATGTACCTTTGTACTGCACTCAATACCCAGGGAGAACAACTGAAACAAGGACAGAGAGGAAGTTGTGCATGTGAGTATGGGAAGACAGCACAATAGCATGGCTCTCATAACCAACTTTGGGGAGATACACCAGTGCCTATGTGCAAATAATCTGGGATATGTCACACAAGACACCATGGACTCTAAACTTACAGTGAGGCATGATAATGCAAATGAGAAGTAGCTTGTGTAGACATACAAAGGTTCAATATGTTGCTATAGAAAGAAGTGTCATTATACCATGTCCTTTGCTGTATTTCATATAGGAAAGGGAGTAAGTCCACAGTATAACAGGAGACAGGTATGTGGCAATGGGATCCATACAGATGCTCAACTGCATCTTTCACCGAATCCCAATTTGGTGAGCATACTTGCACAAAAGTGCTGTTCACTGAAGCAGCACTTTCGAGTAAGTATGCTTGTTGCTCCGGTCATACTATGGTGCGGTAAGGGAAAATTCCCTTTTCCCCACTGTAGTGCAACCTCGGAGTGAGAATATTAAAGTAGGGGGGTGCAGGGGGGGGCTTGTCCCCCCTGCATTTAAGTACATTTTGTGTTTTTTTTAACATACTTTAACGAAAGCGCTTTTTCGATGAAAGTGCTTTCATTAAAGTGTGTTCGGTGGTAATGGATTTGGGCTTTTGATCTTTCGATCAAAAGTTCTAGATCCGTGGCAACATATGGGGGCAGCATACAATCACAAGGAATATCCACAGACAGCCATGCATACACACACACACACACACACACACACACACACACACACACACACACACACACACACACACACACACACACACACACACTGACTGATATATGCAACCCATTGGTGTAAACATGTTGTCATGGGCCATAAGAAAGGTAGTGACAGGAAAAGATCACCATCTAGGAAACTGGGGTTATACTGCCAGTCCTCTACACACACAGCATATACATTTTGGTCAAAGGTAATGAGGACAATGCCTTTGGACATAATAGAATTATATAATATGATAGTGCCAACAAGAACAAGGCATGGGAACTTGCCAAGGAAAAAACTAGGATAGGAGGTAGACCACCAAAGTAGAAGCAGCTTACAGAGATGGATAAGTTCCTTGTGACCCTGTCTGCAGATAGGGAGCAGATCTTCATCCATGGTATTGACTTAGATGTTGGAGCTGATCTGGTTATGACAGCATGAGTATCTGCAGGGGTTACACCAGGTTAGTATTACATTTTACATTGTCATATTATCCAGCACACTACATGCAGAGTAGGACTTATTCAGCAACAAGTACCTGTATATCTGTCTTACAGGTGCCTCCAGTCCACAATTGCAATGTACTGCTCATCAAGGAATGTACATTGTTATATGCTCTTCACAAATTATGTACATACACAAGTGAGGTTTAGGATAGTGTTTCACTTCTGCCACAGGCATCTTCTTTTATACAGTGCAGATGGCATATGTGAGCTGCACTGCTTTTGAGCTGTTTATATGCCCTTGTAGGAAAGATGCATACTTGTGTGAAATGCCACAGTAACCCAAGCCTGTACCTGATCTGGTTGCAACATCCTGCAATACTGAACAGACGTGCAGGTAGTGATTCATACACAGGCTTCTGCCATGGACACCACTTTGGAAATGGTGAGTATGCTGCATGTTTTGCAGGATAATTTATACCACTTATGCGGCCAAAAGGATGGCATACAGCACCTGCACAGTGACATGCACTACATAGCAGGAAGTAGACAGTGCTGCTGAAGCCATTGATGGCTAACGTATTCACTGGCGCCTCCATGATATTAGCTGCACTGTGATCTTCCTCTGCTGGTCTTGCTGTCCACAAATATTGAAGGGTCTAGATGTGTGGTGGCCAGTAACATGTCAGGCACATACAAATGACAATCCTTTCTTGATACAGCACCACCATTGACTTTGGGCATTAAGTCTGCAACAGAATCTGTATCTGGAGTCACATATGATAGCCAATGATGTTACAGATGCTCAACCCCTAGGACTCATCACCAGAACATGCCTCCTCACATCAGTAGTTTTACACCATCAGTGTCCCCTGCAGGCAAAAGGAACCCCATCCAACTCAAGGCCATCATCCTGGTCATGAACACCCTTTCATAGTGCACCTGAATGCTTTCCCAGTTTTGCACCATGCCACAGAACATATTGAACCTGAGATCACAGGTCACTACATGATGCAAATGAAAGATTGCAATTATATGTTTGTAACACTGCAGCTCCACTCTGCCAGTGGATGTGATGAATGACTTCCTGCAACATGCTGTTTTGCTATGTGGCTACCACAACCTCCTCCCATAGCCTTGACCCACACGTTAGAATTTTACGGCGCTATATAAATGATAATTACTATGCTTGCCCTGCTCAGTTTCTAACTTGTGTGGGTAAGGTAAGATAAAATCTGCTGCACTGCCTGTATAGTGTGGGTGTGAAAATGCATACATAATTTTATTCTGTGTTTTCTGCAGCATGTGGCATGATTGTGAGTCAAATACAACCTCCTCACCAGTCTCTGGATCTCCTTCCATCCTACTGTCACCTGATTCTTCTCTGAATGTCCTTCTACTAGTTTGCCACTCCAGTAGGGATGGAAGGTTTTGTTTGGATGTTTCTGTGCTGGTGTATCTTTTCCACACAACAATTTTATCCAACATGTGGCAAACCACAGGTACATGCTCATGTCTCAGGTGAACACTGCAGTCCCTCACTGAATGCATTGAGGCATAGAAAACTTCTCTCCAGTAGGCAGAAACCATGTTTGAATGTGTTCTGTGCCTCTCAGCTTGCAGCATTATAAGATGGAGTTAACTGCCATGGTTCCAAAGCATATCAATCATCCTCTGCATCACAAAACAGTGACACCATTATATGTGCCCTGCTACCCAAATGCACAGTAACTTTAGCACTGGCATTTTTACCAACCTATATGTGTACATTCACTCCTAGTTTGCTACATATGTCTCTAATGGACATAGGTAGCCTGTAAATGGTAAATCTCCTAGACAGCTGATGGTAAATGTTTAATCTCCCAAGGCCTTGCTTACACTTATTAAGGGTACCACAACTTTGTTAGAGATTTTAGATGTATGACTAAGCTATAAAAGGTCCTTGTGGTCATTAGTCTAGTAAACACCTTTGATCCTATGAACTTATGACCCTGTAGGAAGTCACCCGGCACAGTTTGTTGGTATACATCAGACATATGCCATGTACAAAACTTTGGAGCTGCCTGACAGGAGCACAGAAACATTATGGATGGTATCCTGGACATTACTTCACCTGAAATTGAGGGAGTTGAAGTCCATCAATTTGATCCAGCTGACAACCAGTCTATGAGGTTTGGCCTTGATGGTAATGTGTGCACAATCCAAGGGTATCAGGTAAATGAGAAGCAGTGTAAAATTTCCACATATTGATGGTTCTCTCACTTGCAGCTTCAGGAGCCATATGTGATATTCCATATAATGCAGCATGATATGAAGGAAATGGAGAAGAGTATGTGACACTCATGCTGCCATATTTGTAATGTGTCCCCTGTAGAATACTGAATGGCTCCTATAGCTAAGATGGCTAACGCTATCCATACAGTAAAGTCCATTAGCATGGGCTGCCCATGCATTCCATTTGATTTGTCTTGTTGCAACACAATTTGATTAGCTCCTGTATGGTTTCCATATCCTCACAGAACTAGTCAGCAATTTGCTGGGCAGCCAAGTGATGGTACATTAGACAGTGGCATTACAATCTGCTTTGTGCAGAAGACTAGGGCATACCACATTGCAGACACTGGCTTCAAAAGCTCTGTTACATCTGCTGTCACAAATACTGTAGTGTCCTGTGCACTGACAATTCCTACTATTCAGAATAGGTGAATGTCATGGTACAGCAAGCATTGTTTATAATATCTATATTATGAAATCAAACAAAATAAAACATGAATACCCTTTCATCGACACATATGTGTTGAACCCACAGGTAAGCGAACAGCCACACCATCGATTTTTTTCCAAGGGAAAAAAATTGGTAGGCCAACTACACACGACACACTATTACAAACATTATGAAGTAGGGGGCTTCGCACCCCAAAGCCCCCAATGTGGGGGTGGTGCCCCCAACCCCCATAACTAAATATACTAACTCCGAGATCACACTACAGTGGGGAAAAGGGCAGATTTACAACAACGGCCAACCGATTTTTTTCCCTAGGAAAAAAATCAATGATGTGGCCGTTCGCTTACCTGTGGCTTGGACACATATGTGTCGATGAAAGGGTATTCACATTTTAGTTCATTCAAATAAGTAATATTGACCCTCGTTTATACATCTTTAAATCACTCTGCCACGTATGATTCTATCATTTGTATAACTGCAACAGCGTGCTTGCATGAGAAACCTCATTTCCATATCGTTACTTGATCACTTAAGTACACTGCATTCCAAGCTATTTTAAAGCTAGGATAGCCAGCACTTGTGTATCTGAATCACCTCCGTCCTGTGTTTCACTGCTTTCTGTGCTACTTTGTTCAGTACAGAACAGTACAGTGTCTATGTATACCTGCCAGATCTTAGAAGATAGTTTTGATATTTATATTGCTTTTCTTATATTTTTTTAATGACCATAGCTTTTGAGTCCTCATTCTGTCTGTATGGCAGTTAGCACTAGGTACAAACATGCCGCCACACTAAGTTTCATTGTGGGAGTACCCTTCTTGCATGTCTGCTGTACTGTATGATAATTCACTATTTGTTGACATGTCTTTTCATGCAATGAGCTATCCTGCTTTGGAATTCCTCGTAACCTACGCTGCAGCGACCCCAGCTGTATAGTGTTAATGTAGACGGAGAAGGGGCATGGCACACAGTACGGGCATATTGAAAGGAAAGTAGCACCCCTTGATTTAAATTTCATTTTAAAAATTCAGTTGGTTTTCTGAGAAATGGTACCGATATAGCAATTTTGTGAATGACTGATCTTGATTCAGTTTCTGTACTTATACAGATGGAATGAACACAGCATCATCATTTCACAATGATTTTCCTTAATATTTGTACAGTGTCACTCACCTCAAAGGCAAAGGTGGTGTACAATAATATGAAAACAGATCATGAATATGATACAAGCCAGTTCATCTCTACTGGACTAACACACCAGGCCTATTGTTCCTCCATTCAGGCTCAGTTATTTTGCATGGTAACAGATGTGAGGTGCATGCAAGCTTTGAGGATACTGGCACCTCTTTTCACTACATGAGGACTTCCATATGGTTAATCATTCTTGTAAAAACAAACAGTGGCTCATAAATCTCCCTATGAACACATAGAGGCTGTCAGTGCTGTGATATAGTATTCAATACCATCTGAATAACTCTGTGAATATTTATGTGCTTCTACAAGACAATGATAAGTCCTTCTGATGTGTGTGGCATGCAGGCTGAATGCTTTTCACTTGAATCTTTGATTTGTTATGTTGTGGCATTGTCCCTGCAGAATATCTATATTTGGAGTGGTGGGTTCTGTGTATGTGATGGACATACTGCGTATTGCCTGCTTATTTATTTACTTCCTTCTATTGCAACACTCCTGAATTTTGTATCTTTCTTCTGTATCTTTCCTGTTTGTCATCCCTAACCAGTTAGTGATTGCTAAGCCTGTATCCCTATAGGTGTGGAATGTGCCTTTGACTGTGTTTGACAGCATGGGACTAAGCTAGAGACTGTGCTCGCTCTGACATTAATTGCTTTTGACTGAATGCTTTGATTAGCACTCCAGAGAATACTCACACAGTTGGAATAAATAGTAACTAAACGTCAGTACTGTGGAAGGAGCAAGTACTTGATGGCTAGACATTTGGTTTAATTTCCTGACATATGAGTACGCATAATGCAAATGTTAAGAGGAAGACTTTCTAGAAGCTTGGAAATTCTGTAAGGGTTCCACTGTCTGAATGAGGAGCACTTTCATACTTATCCGTAAAAAAAGAATTGTACAACTGTGAACAATGAGATCAATGTTGGCAATCAACATATGAATAAAGAAAGCTTCTTAATAATGTAAATGCTGTTAAGAATCTGACATATTTATATATGTCAGTTTGCAGAAAAGATAATTAATATAGAGCACACATTGGATTTGATAGTATTATTCTAGGTTTATATAGGTTTCATAGATATGTTCCAGGTTTATATAATTCAAATGCCGACCTATAAATGAATCTCTCAGACCTCTCATCATTGTTAATGAACATGTATTGTAGGTGTCATCCAAGGCTAAACTATTTATTCCATGGGACTTGACAATATACCAGTTGTTTATTAAACAGTATTAAGCAAACCCTATTGCACCCACTGCTTAAACTATTTAACCTGAGTTTAGCCATGGGATTTGCCCTACAGCAGTAGTGATGCCACTTCACAAGGGGTCAGACTACAGAAATGATAGGCCCATCAGCCTGATAGGTCTTATTTGCATAGCCACGGAACATATTACAGCTGACCTGATAAGCAATGATACTGAAAATCTCATCAGGCTATAACTACAGCAGTTTCACTTTGTTGAAGGTAGAATATGTCTAATGAATCACATCAATGTCTTTGAAAGAATAACACCAGCTGTCAACAGTGACCATGCTGTCCATACATCATAACTTGAACTACCCAAGGCATCTGACACCATCTTCCATGATAGAATAGTTAGTAATCTCACTGCATTATAAAACGATCCTTATGTGGTAAAATTGATAACTTGGCTAAAAAGCAAAACCTACATGGTACGGTTAGCTGATGCCTCATCTGAGAGCATGAAGGTGGCAGCTGGTGTCCCCAGGACTCAGTGGTGGGATCTCATTTATTTAGCATCTACTTTTCTGATCTCCAGACCATTAATCAAGGCCTCTGTCTAATCAAGTTTGCAGATAAGATTATAAGAGTTAATTTAAATTATGCCCCTCCTAGTTAACATTTTATACTGATTTTTTAAAATGTATAGTTTATATATTTCCAGTGGCAGCTGGTGACTTCAAATCAAAGGGAGGCTGCATGAGACAGCTGAATGGGTGGAGCCAATGAGAAGTGGTGTGGCCAACTAGAAGGGGATGGAGCTATGCTAAAACCACTAAAACTGGGACTTTAATTAAATGCTGCCTGGGTGACAAACTGTCATTGTGAGAGTCTAATCAAGACAAAATGAAGTGTAGAAGAAAAAAATATTTCAATGCATTGGCTACAAGACAGCTTACTTAATATCTAGATAAATATATATAAAATGATAAATTACTTTTTAAATACATTACTGGAATGCGAGTCAAAATTAAGTATGAAAAAACAAGCAGCACTCATCTCAAACCACTTCTCCTTGCACTGCAGTTCTAATTATAATTTATATTCAGATTTATAAAAGTACCAAGCAACATGCTGAAAGTAGCATTCTCCGTTATACCCCCACTTGCAAAAATGTTTCTTATCCAAAAAATACCTGCCGCCTAACAACAATTATCTATTTGTTTCATGGGGAAAACATGATCAAAGTAAAAAAATGAACAGCAAACAAGAAACAAGCTCAAGATACATTGCTTAAAGGATTACTGCACAGGTTATGGACCACACATGATTAGCATTCTGTTTAGTTTACGGGTAAAGCCTGCAAAGATGACTGGAGGTCTTCAACCAATGTAATGATGTTCTGACAATACTGTAATCCTGTCCTTTATTGCAAATAATGTCATATGCATTTCAATACCTAAGGAATACGTTATCTAGTTATGTAAATGTTCTCTGCATGGCAACAACAAAAAGGCTTTTAATGTTGGTAATTCTTTAACAGTATATTTATTAAAGCTTACTTGCATCTTACAATCTCAGGCAAGATTATCTGATGGTCATTAAAGCATTGCTACTTAATCACAGACCAACAGGTACTGCAACAACATGCATTTTCTGAATAAGAAGCATAAATCAACAGTATAAAAATATGACAGAAAAACAAAACATTCTACAAAATCAAGGACAGATGAAAAGCAACTGTAGTACTTGTGCCTACCTTGGATGGGGGGGATACTCTGGACACTTACACTGCATAACTCCTCCTAGCCTTGTTTGGACACTTCAAGAGTCACGACATGGTGGAGTGGGGTACAACAGGTATGTCACAATTTGAAATGTCTCTGGCTGACGGTGATCGCCCTGACACATTTGTCATACCTCTCAACCTCAAAGCAAGAAATCTGTACAAAGCCTTAAATAGAAGTAGGACAAAGGGCCAAAAATAAGGATGATTTTAAATATTGCTCTTATAAACTTTGAAAGATAATAGAATTGTAGGTCTTGCATTAATATGAATTTTCTGAAGGGTATGAAATCTGAAACTTAAATGTCTGTCATTATTTTCTAGCTTCAATCTTTAATGATTTGCCACTGATTTGCTAGAAAACCAAAATGTTATGAAAAGCAGAACAAAAATGTGATGCACACATATAAAATAGCCACACAATACTGCTGGGAACCTGTCAAAGAAGGGACACTTTTTTAATATTGGTACTGTTAACTTGAGTAGCTGACAAAATAAGAATCTACGTGCATTTCTGAAATTAAAAGTAACCTATAACTCTGATAATTACAATTACTTATCAATTGCAAACCCTCCACAACTTCTTCCAGATTTGCCATTTTGTGGAGGGATTATTAGGGGGAGAGCAACACTTTGAGCTAAAATCTGGGACAGTTGAGGGGTTTGGATATACCCAATTCTATAAAGCGATTTATTTGCATGTACCTCTCAACCTCTTAATGCAGGAAATCTGGACAAGGCCAAATATATTGGGAGAACATACAAACCGTACTAAAACTGCTCTTGTATAAACTTAGACAGTTGAGAGAATAACAGGTCTTGCTTTAGCATGAATTTTTTCTGATGGGTATGAAGTCTGAGACTCAATGTCTGTCATTATTTAGTGACTTAATTCCTAAATGATTTGCCAGAAAACCACACATTTTATGAGGAACAAACCAAAAATAATAAGCAAAAATCTATTAATTCTGCAAAAATCTGGACAGTTGAGAAGTATAGTTCAGCCAGAGCTGTCAATGAGTTTGGTCGAATGGGGCCTTTCCCCTGCAGCCATTCCAATGTCCCTTTATTTGGCTATTTCACCCCATTTACCATAAACACTGTAATGTGCATATTGCTTTACTTCTATGATGATTTGAATTTCATTTAAAAGTTTTATTTTATATTTTACAGCACAAACACTAATAGTCATCTGCTAAACAAAGCAATGCAGTCTCACAATGAAAATAGACTTAGCATTAAATCTTCTCTGTCCTTGAAACTCACATTCATTGAAACAGCATTGAAACCCACATTCCAAGAAAATACATCTGGCCAGTGGCAGATAAAGATTAACTTTGGGTTGTTTTCAAATCATAGGCCACTTGCACAGTAAACATACATGTGTTCATAGGTTCATGGGTAGGTACTAGGCTATCGGCCCAAGGGCCTAATTGATATAACTTCCTGAGTGTATTAAATTATATTCCTTGTATAATACAGTACAGTTGTTACAGGGCATTTTAAATTTATTGTTTTGAATATTTTTCAAGTAAACAATGAAACAAAATGCATGCACCAATAATGACAAAACTGCCCAGTTCAGAACATTTTCATCATAAAAATCTACTCAAACTTCTACAGTCCACCAGTATCAGTAAATATGCACAATCTCTGAGAGGTAAAAGTCATCTAAATAATTCCACATTAAAGAGATCTGTAACTAATGAAAAAGTTGTTGCTAGCAAACAACTTTATATTTAATTGTTTCATCTACAAATAAAGTGCCTGTTGCCCTTGAGGAATAAATTGCCTATGTTACATTAAAAAATGATAAGCTAGTAATACTGCAATAGGGAACAGATGGCAAACTGATAACAGGCTCATAGTTACTAGGTATCTCCACCAGAGGACATTTTCAGAACTGCAGCATCCACACCCTTTAAAAGTGCAACACAGTACAGTATCAGTAATGTATCTACCTACAGTGGGAGTAGAACCCACAGCCTTCTGCATCAAAGGCAATTACACTACCTGTTGTGCTATTAACAATGCAAGCAGGCTTAGCACAAGCAGCACTAAACTTCTCTTCCCATTAAGCTCTCAGCTGCTTGTAAATTCCACTCGACACTCAACTGTATCTCTCAACTTTGCAGCACAAGAAATCTGGAAAAAGCCAAAGCCCAAAAACCAGGGACACATTTTAAACCTTGCTTGAATAATCTTAGAAAGTTGCTAGAATAAAATGCTGTTACCACCATGCATTTCACTGCCAATTCTTGAACCCAGGACCCTGTGCAAAAAAAATGACAACCATGCCAAATCAACTGTGTCTTGAAGCATGGGAAAATAAACTTAAATAGCTATCATTTAGTGAATTCAGTTCTCACCATAGCTGTCAAGCTCTTAGCACAAAACACATGGACAAAGCCAATAATGGGGGAATACAGCCCCCAAACATATTCAGTGAATTCAGTTCTCACCATAGCTCTCAACCTCTTAGCACAAAAAAACCTGGACAAAGCCAATAATGGGGGAATACAGCCCCAAAAATAGGGACAAGTTACAAATATTTATCTTATAAATGTAGAAAAGTGCTAGAATAAAAGATTTGTATTACCATGTACTTTCTGAAGAATATGAAGTCTGAAATTCAAATGCCTGTTATTATTTAGTGGATTAAATCCAGAAAACCACAGATTTTATGAGGAACAGAACAAAACAAAAATACGAGGCAAACATTTGAGCAGTTTTCACAAGGGGTGGTGGGTAGGGAATTCAGGCTCTTGCTATCTGCACCTGCACTGCACAGAGTTTGAGCCTGCATTATTCTCTAACCACTACTGTTGCCTGAGTCTCTCTAGCCACCAGGTATATTCATCTGGGGCATTGCACACACGCTCACATGCCCCTTACCTGAGACTATCTCTGTTGAAGAAATCAGCTCCATTGAAGATCCACTACTTTGTAATCCCTGCGCTGAGAAAGGAAAACATTCCTACAAGAGCAGGTTGGATATTCAGCCTGCAGATGATGTAGTCCGGTCCCCTTCCATTCTATGCAGTTATAACTGCATAAACTTCTGAAAATGTCTGTAGTCTGCTGCCTTCTGCCTAATCCGGACTGCTCTTAAACCAGTCCTGATTCTGCACACATGCTTGTGTAGTTCAGGGAATGCTCACCCACATGTGCAGAGTCCATTCCGGGAGTCTTTTTTTATTTTCTTTTTTCTTTTTTTTTTCATTTTCAGCTGGAGGGGTTGCAGTCCTGCAGTCCAATAGCATGAACTGCCCCTGTCCCATTCACATTGTTAAAGAAAAGAAGAACACTGCTATTATGACAAAATGCTTTTTAATATTGATGCTGAGTTAGAGGAGAAACACATCTGTGTACTTTTTTATGAGAAAACAGGAGTAATTGGGTACGTTAAATTATAAAGTGTGCTAATGCTGACTTATATTATCCAGGGAAGTGAATATACTGAAGAGTGGGTTGCATGAGAATGTTTCAAGTGATGGAGCATGTCCAGTCTTAATAGTGAGAGTGACCTTGGTCAATCCTTTGCTCAGCTAGTAATAAGGTTTACTGACCTTGGATCTGAGTATGCTTACCTTTCTCTAGAAAATGCAGAGGCCTCTACTTTGAAAGCAGTAGTCTGAAAATAAAAAATGTACATTGTTCACCTATATGTCTGTATGTACTTTAAATGTAACAAGAGGTTGAAGAGGCATTACTGGGGACTGGTTAAACATTTGAATCCTTCTGAAGGAATATAGGATGGCAAAGACAGGTCATAGGTGCTGAAGCAAAAGGGGTTGATGGTACTAATGACAAAGAAATTACTTAACTAAGGTTGGATATCAAGGTGGTGCTTAAAACAAGAAAGAAGAGCTGTTTGTCTAACAGCTAAGGAGATGTTATTGTCAGTAAGATTTAACTCAATCTCATGGAATTTAAAAGGATTAACACCCACTGTTGAAAATCTAAAACATTTATACTGTTGAAGAAGCATAGTCAAGGTGTGATAGTGTTGTATAACACTTACCTTTCATCTCAAGTGCATCATAGGATTATAGGAGATTACTAGCCTAGCTGTTTCATCCCAATGCAACATCATAGAAATGCAAGTCAGTATGCAATATTGCATTTAGTGATGACTGCCCATGTCCAGGAGGCTTGTGGGCTCTATCCCTGGTAAGAGTTTATAGTGCCCCATCCACTCATCCAGGTTCCTCTTGAACAGTGTCATAGAGGTGCACTGTTTCACATTGATTGATAGCTTGTTCCAAAGATGCGGCAGTCACTGGGAGATAAATCTGTCTCTCCAGCATGACCTATTAGCTCCAATTTGATGTACGGATATGCAGCAAGTTCATTAAGTTTGGGTATTGGATTGCTCTGTAGGCCAGGCATAAGTCTCCCCTAAGAAGTCATTATGTTACAGAGTATAGCAACATGGACATAAGTCGGTCTGTGTAAGGCACATGGTGGAGTCCCTTGATCTCCTTTGTTAGAAACCTCTGAGGTCTCTCTAATTGCTACAGGTGCTTAGTATGGTACATGCCAGATGGGGCATTATACTTAATTATGGGATGGAGAAGTGCTGAGTATAGGAGAGTTATAACTTCTTTTGCTCTCTAGCTGATGCCTTTACTAATCAAGTGTGCTATGCAGAAAGCTTTCCTTACTACAGTAGACACGTGGTGGTCAAAGTTAAGGTCACAGTCAACTTGTGATCCCAGGCCCCTTACCATTTCATGGGTACTTAGGGTATTGTTGTTGATTTGATAGTGTGAGGGGACATTGTTTGTACCAAAGGGAATGATGATGCATTTTTTTGCATTCAGTTTGAGACCAAGACTAATACACCAGTCTCTGGCCTGCATGAGACCCTCCTGGAGTATACTGATAACATTTGTAGATTCAATAATTGCACCTAGTTTGCTGTCATCTGCAAACTTAGTCAGCCATGACCACTTAGTTTTGACTTTAACTTCTGAGAAGTATATACCAAACAGTAGGGGACCTAGCACTGAACCATGTGGCACCCCACTGGTAACAGGTCTGCTGGTTGATGTAGAGTGACCTACTTTGATAGTGTGTGTCCAGTTTGTGACCCAGTTGGCAACCCATCTTACAAAGAAGGGGTTTACATTCAGTTTATTAAGTTTATTGGTAATGACTGAATGTGGGATTGTTTTGAAAGCCTTTACCAGGTCAAGGTATACTGTGTGCATAGATTTGCCCTCATCAATGGCCTTGGTCACATTTTCAAAGGAATTCACCAGATTTAACAGGCAGGATCTGTCTTTCACCAAGATGAATTGGGTATGATCCAGGGTTTGGCGGTCACCTATGTCTTTATTTATGAGGTCCTAATGATGTGCTCCATGGCCTTACAGATGAGTCTTATGGGTCTGTAATTATCTGGGTCTGTTGCTAGGCCAATTTTGTGGAGGGGAATAACTGTTGCTGTTCTCCATTCCACAGGAACAAAGCCTGTGATTAGGCTATGATTGAAAAGGGTACTTAGTTGTGATGCTAGTTCATGTTTTAGCTTGTTTAAAAGAGAGCCTGGTTTGTCTTCCAGTTCCATAGAGGCTGTGTTTTTGCCTTGGACAAGGCTTTGAGGACCTGCTCTTCAGATATGTAGGGTGGGAGGAAGTATGTACGAAGGCTAGGTTTACTGTCTCTGGGGTATCAGTGTGTGTGATACCATTGGTCACTAGTTCTGCACATGCACACCTCCTACCCTTTAGGTTAAGTACATAGCTGTAAAAGGCCTTATGGTTATCCTTGGCTGTACTTTCTTTCAAAGGAGCCCTTAGAAGATTTAACAAGTTGTCTTATTTGCCTGTTGAGGCTGAGGAGGGTGTTTTTCCATTGTTGTGGCCTTGCTTTTCTTTTCTTGAAAAGCAACTTTTTGCATTTATTGTAACGTTTGTTGATGGTGGAATGGTAGGTCATGGAAGAACTAGAGCTGGTTTTGCGTACAAAACTGTACTTTGTCCATCATGGCAGCTTATTTTACTTGGGGCTCTGACTTTGATTCTTTCTGGTACGGCCAAGCTTATACACATCCAAGTCATTGTACAGGGCTTTACTTTAAGCTTTGGCATAGTTACCACTTCCAGCTTGGAGTGGAGCTTGGAGTGCATTTAGACCTTCACCTGTGAGGGTATAGTTTGCTTTGGTGAAGTTATTTGCTATGATTTCTCCCTGTGTGAGCTCTGGTGTTAGTGCCAGATTAAAGATGACTGATTTGTAGTCATTTTTAACTAATAAGGGTCTAGCAAATGTGGCAGTTCATTTGTTTGACATGTTAATGTAGACCAGATCCAGAATCCCATTAAATAAATAATCCCAGCATGACTGCCACGGCTCTAATAACAATAATGTTTATTATAACAAAAAGGTCAGCGCTTTTGAGCTTAACAACCACTTTTTTAGACCATTAAATAAACAAAAATAAATAAATAAATAAAAAACAATCAAAATCTTAAAATAACACAACCCGACCAATCAATGTTTAATTGTCTGAAGAAGTGCTTGTTAACCACAAAAGCATTCCCCTTTTTGTCATAATAAACATTATCATTTTCAGAGCCATGGTAGTCGCACTGGGATTATTTATTTAATTTGACTCTGATTCATTTACTGTCTTCCTAGTTCAACTTTCACCAGCCCACCACTTCTTTGGATTTTTCCAGATCCAGAATGTTTGTTCCCCTTATTGGAGTATGGATAATTTCTTCCAGGGCATTTGAATTAACAAAGTCAAGGAACTTTTGCACTAATGAGTTAGGACTAGCGTAGGATTCACAGTTGATGGTGGGATAATTGAAATCCCCCATGACCAGTGTATTCAGTAAAATATGGATTGTCTCCAGTTTGGTTAAGTAGGCTTCATGGGCATTGTGACCATGGAGAAGGATCTATAACTGGCTATAACTTGAATGGGGTTCTTAACCATGGTTACCTGGACCTAGAGTAACTCCATGAAGTTGTCCAGTCTATGTAGACAGGAGGTGAATTTACATCTAATATAGATTGAAACACTGCCTCCTTTGGTTTTCGCACATTCATTTTGCAGCCTGAAGATGTGGAAGGCATTGTAGCCTTGCAAGGCTGTGTACTCTGTTGAGGTCTTGAAGAAGGTTTCTGTGACTGCACAGACATCTACATCTTCTAGTGACAAAAGTGCTTCGAGGGAATGCAGTTTTTGGTTTAAGCATGACAGGTTGTTAAAGTTTAGTTTTGATCAGATGGTTTTGCAAGCTGTGTGTGTGTGTGTGGGGGGGGGGGTGTAGCATCATTAATAAAACAAGGATGCCCTATAAAGATAAAGAAGAAAGTGGTGGATATCTATGGAAGACATTTTATATAAAGACATTTTAGATGGACAAACTGTGATAATAAAGGGTGCACCACTTGACCATAAATCAGAACTGGCTAAAATAATTCCAGCTGGAATAGCACTCAAAGAAGAGCTAGTAATTTTGGCAAGAGATAGGAGTATGCATGTTTTGCTTAACTGTCCAGAAAATGCAGTTTTAAATAGAGAAAAAGTGCACATATAATAAAGATGCAAGAATTGGAATGATGTATGACTAGCTATACATGGTATTTGTTTATTTGCAATTTAATAAGAGGTGATGGGCTATATCTGTTTTCACATAGATGTCAGACATTTTTTGCTTGATCATGCCATACACATTTTATGCCATAAATTATTGAAGACAAACAATGAAAACGTGGAGACTAAATCTTTAACTCTAGAGGGGAATGGTTTTGAAGCAGGGTTTAAAGCAGTAGAAAACACCAACACACCATGTAATAACGACTTTGAGGGGGATGATATCATGAAGATGAAGATGGGTAATTATCACAATTATAACAAAGGAATACAAAGAGAAAGTGCTGCCTAGTTCATATAGACTGATTTCCATGTTAAATCATGTTTACAGAATATTTTCACTAATGATGACAAAGAGACAGGACCAAGTGTTATTGTTTTAATCATTTACATCACAGTTTATGCTGAACAGAAAAACCTTTGATAATTTAATGAAAATAATTGATTTGAAGGAGATGGAAGTAGGAAAGGATGGGAAGCACTGATTTTGAGCTTTCATGCAGAGAAACGTTTAACTGAGTATGCCAGGAAAATTTAATGAAAGTTTAACATATGAGTTTTCTAAAGAATTTTAGAAAATGTTGAAGAATATTTATAATGGAAGATTTGCAAAAGCAAAGATGGAACCTTGGATATATATTCTATTAATGTTATCACGTAACAGAAGAATGAGGCTGTGTCCAGTGCCTCCAAAGGTATTTCAATATATATAATACCTACAGAAGTAGTAAAAAGAAGATCAAAGATTTAAAGCTACCTACTGAGAAGTTGCACCTACAAGTTTTCACTGCATCCATATGATTTGTTAATTTATACAATCTTTCCAAATTAAAGTATAGGTAAGTTTTGTAAAGAATTGTTGCATTTTGGAAGATTTTTCAAGCTATAAAGCAAATAAGGAAAAAAGAAAACAAAGCTATTAGGGTAGAATATGAATTCTCAGCAGCAATAAAGGCAAAATTTTCTTACGTACAGAAGACTGATGATTTATCTGTACAATAACAGATAAGAAAACAAACAATAGCAACATTTTTCATCATAATGTGTTCAGGTAACTGATTAGTCTATTGGGAAATGTTTAAGATATTTTAATATATCTTAGTTGATAAAATATGCGGCTGGTTAAAAAGAAATGATGGGTCCAACAGAAGATTAGTGTAATAGTATGCATTAGTTGATGAAATGGAGCTACAAAGGATTGAATTATTGTGAAGGGTAGACAGAAGAAAATCACTGAAGTTTACAATAAGTCTAAGTGAAAAATGTTATCAAAATTATCTTAAATAAGTCATTGTAAGTTTAAAGGTTTTGGTGCTTACTGTATGGAAATAATCAGCATAAATGATCATTTCCTATTTGGACAATACCTATTGGTTATTGATGAAGACTATACAGATAATGGAGTTTAGGATAAAATCTGGTGGAAACAACGTCCAAGATTGGTCAGAGATTGATAGAATAAAAAAGGATCTCAAAAGTCAACGTGGAATGTCTATTACATAACCTTTAAATAACTGGGAAATTGCACATCAAAAGTTGAAGTTGGAGAGTTGGTCTAGGAATACTGTAGTGTTGTTTAGGTCAATGTCCAAACAGTTAAGAAATGGAAAGGGAACAAGTATATAAAATAGTAAAATAGCAAAAAATTTATAAAATAAACTTGTTACATTTCTTGCATTCCTTTGCTTGATAAAACCAATACTAAGTCTGTCCACTAAGTTAACTATGAGGAGACAATGAGCCTGAATTTGTATTACAAAAATGAACAAATTGTTTGTTAATTTTTGCTACTTTTCCACATCCCATACAGTATTGTTGTTAGTCTTTAATTCTATATTACCAGTCTCAGAGTTCTATGTATTTTAATTTTCAGTAATTTTCTGTTGAGAACATCTCTTAGATTTTTATTCAGTTTGTCATAATGCATTGATTTACAATAATCATTGGAAATAGAAAGGCACTGGTCATGATTAAATGTTTTTATTAGCAGTTTTAAAGCTAGACAACAGATTTGACCTTGAAAGCTGTGCAGAGCTCTCTCATTATTACAGATTAGGCTAGCTTAAGTGTACCCATGCTTGTGCGTGTCCTCACAAGCACACACACACACACACACACACACACACACACACACACACATACTCTTCAATGTTTTTGTATGATGGGGAACTTAGTTCTGTAGCAATGCTGTGAGCTGATATAAGACAATCACTAACAGAAATATTCTCTAAATGTGAACTTTGAGAAGTAATTCCCTCTCATATAACAGAAAATAGATAAAAGGATACCTTGAGGAAGAATGCTATGGCTTCATATTTGACATAAAATGCTTTTTTCATGCCTTTCTTACAACCACTATGGCTTATAATAATGTGGAAAGACTTGGATCTTTTTAAGCAGTAATGACATCTGTTCCTCCTCCCCAAAAAAGTAACATGCTTGTTTCATATTGATGCATTTATAGTAATTATTTGAGAATGTTATCCTTCCTGACCTAAGTTTTCTAATGATCACATATTCAAGACTCATCTTCATGTTACTCATAACTTTGTCACAAAAACTTACAGTCAAGTTTTCAGTTCAGCTGTAAACATGTTTCTCACAGTGTCTGCTCTCTGTAGTTGTATGTTCCTGCTTCTCATATTTTAATCTAACTCATAAGATGTTTCCAGAAGTATTTGAATTTCTACAGTAGATTATAGATTTCATTCTTTCAGCTAAAATGTCTATACTTCTATATATTTTTCTTCAGTACTTATACAAATAGTATAATAGCCAGAACAACTACTGATCCATGTAGAAAATTTTTATTCCAAATGGATTCGGTTTACCATTACCCAGACTGACCCTGTTTCCAAGCCTAATATCACGAATGGCAACCCTCACCCTTAAGAGACACTGCAGTTGCGATCTGAACTGACCTTAAGCCTTTATGTGTTACTGTGGCATACAGCCTTAATGATTGTTTCATGAAAAAAATGAATAGCCTATTGTGCACACTTAATTATAACACGCTATAACCATGCATGTCTTCATTTGGATGAAAGCACTTATTAATCTATATGTGGCATTTCATCTGGCTTCCTTGTTTTATTGTTTATTTTTTTATGTCTTTATTTGTATCTGCATAGCACTCACTTGTTGAAATGTTATTTGAATAAGCATTTGCTTAAGTTAGTTTGTGCTCTGGCCTCAACCACATTATCAGTGATGACTTTCATTGTCAGTCAAAGAAATTCAAAGAAATACAGCAGATTTGTCTATCATGACCTCTTCATAGTAAGCCCATGATCCCTTGTGGTTTACATCCATATTGTTTCTAGATACTTCAATCATCACCTTTATTATTAATTGCTAATTTCCTTATTTTTGAGCATAACATCAGAATATTTCCAGCATCTGCATTCTTGCCATTATTCTGAACAAAAGTTAAATCCTTTTATTTCAAATCATCATCTAACTCACTTTTCATCTATGATTATGTAAGAGTGTTAGCTAATGCTTGGTACTACTAGAATAACCATCTCTACATTCAGTTTTGTAGATCATTCACAACCCTTTCTTTCCTAAAACACACACAATAGATGTAAATGTCAGTGGTCGGATTTGCTAACTATACTTTGTCCACAAATCCCTTCCTCCCACCACAAACACAAAAAACACATAAAATTGTAATGTGGTCATTGTTTATTACATGACTCATGCAGCTTATAAATCAATAGAGTGGCATTTCATATGCAGGAAAACAACAGGTCAATCATAATAATCTATTGCAGAAGGTTCTTACCAACCACTTAGCTTTAACACTTCACACTGTAAGTTTGTTTACACCATGCACCTATGCCACTCAACCCACAAAATGTACCACAGTATTCTTCTCACTCCTGAACCATTATCACTTTTGGGCAGCGTTACCATGCTGCTCACACCAACTTCCACCTCTGGACCCAGGAAAAGAAATGGGGAAAAGGCGACCACCCTCTCAGAGGACAAAGTCCCAAAAAGCCTTAAGATAATAATTATAAAACTGTACCAGATTAATTGGGAGAGGGTAGGAGGGCTACATCAATAAACCCATGGCATAAGGCTGGAACTACTCACCCATAAATATACCCTCCTTTATCTCCCCCTATCCATCTTGCCTTGTACTCGGTTCCCATGACATGTTCTTGCTCTCCCCTAACCTTCCTTGCCCACCATCTCAAACTCTCCTCACCTTATCACAACCATTTCCTACACTTCCTATATCCCAGACAGACATTCATGGACAAAAATATCTACCTGGAGAGCAAACATAATTTTTCTCATTTTAAGAATCCTAAGAATAAGCATTCCTCTACTATTATTTTTGCACTGCATGTTATAGGCCCTGTGCTGTTACTTTACTATATGTCACTGTGTTTTTTTATAATTTAGCTGTCTTAACTCTTGTTTATGTCTGTCTTCCTTTACGTTATTTACTTGTTTAATTCTGTTTTTGTACTTACTACTATATTTTTCTTTATTCTAGCCTTTCTTGTCACATCATATGATCGTTTTCTTTCTTCAAGACTTTCATATTTGTTTTACAAAGACATAAACTACATCTGGAATGACCAATTTAATTTATCAGTTTTGTTTTCCATCTCAGTTATTATCAGTTTACAAGTGTTTCACCACAATAGGGTTCTGCTTTGTGAAACACTGCAGCTCCATAATCTAACACCCTTTACTTTTGACTACATTGACTCATTGCTTGACTTGACTGTTTTTATTTATCTTTGTTAAGAAAATAGTGGACTGACTCACAAGGGAAGGGGCACTGTCACTTGCACAGATACAGAATAGGTACAGGGAATTAAACCTAGGACTACAGGATAAATCTTGTTAATAGCTCATAGCAGCTATTAATCCTGTAGGGCGGCCATGGTGGTGCAGAGGTTAGCGTTGCTGCTTCACAGCAAGAGGTTCTCTGGTTTGAACCTTGGCTGGTGTGCCTTCTGTGCGGAGTCTGCATGTCCTCCCTATGATCACGTGGGTTTCCTCCGGGTGCTCCGGATTCGACATGGTGTAGGTGGATTGGGCACTCTAAATTGGCCCTAGCCCTGAATGTATGCATGTGTGTGCCTTCCGTGGAAGGTTAGGTGCCAGGCTGGCAACTCAACACCGTAAAACTCCACTGCCCATCACGAGCAGACAGGTGATCTGCTGTAGTGACCCCTAACTGGGAAAAAGCCAGAAGAAGCAGCCATTAATCCTGTACACTATTTAATGGACTGAAAATATTACTATCAGGTGCTCATTTGTTTCTAAAATGCCGTTCATCTCTTGATCTGAAAGGATTTCTTTCTTACCACATTTGTAAATAAAAATGTTTAAGTAATTTTTCACAAGATGATAGTTTACAGTGACATGTACTTCTGACTTCCACCATCTAGTGTATCAGTAATTATCCTTTTTGCAGATTTAGATGCAGATAGAATTCTACAGGTATAATGTGTATGGCCATGACCAAACACAACTGCTCTCTACCTGACGTTGCAGTGCACAGAAACATATTTTTGTTCGGTTCTACCTCACATAAACGAAACACCATAACACCGACAACGCAATCACCAAAACCACATAACCGACAGTACAAAACCACGAAATTCCACATGCCCGACAACGAAATAACCGACGGTACACAAACACGAAACCTCATACAATTCACACACCACAATCAACAAACAAAACACATTCCCCATCCAAAAACCACATACACAACACAAGCACACCAAAATCCCTACAAACCCACACTAAACCTCACATACACAACTACCTACAACCCTAACCCAAACCCTAACCCTAAGGTCCGTCACTACCGCACACTTACCTGACCCGCTCCCTAACCCTAACTCACTTATCCCGCCCCTAACCCAAACACAATCACTACCGCACACTTACCTGACCCGCTCCCTAACCCTAACTCACTTATCCTGCCCCTAACCCAAACACAATCACTACCGCACAATTACCTGACCCGCTCCCTAACCCTAACTCACTTAACCCACCCCTATCCATACTTACCTTACTCGCACCCTAACGTCCGTCACTACCGCATACTTACACAGCCTTTTCCCATTTCGGCATCCTCGGCATCGGTGCTTTCATCCGTCGGGTCGGTCTTCTGCTTGTCGATCTTCTAGGTCCCGTCGCGTCGGTCTTCTGCGCTGTCGATCTTCTGGGGCTCGCGATTTCCGTGTCGATGTTCTGGCGTGTCGTTGAAGTGAGGTAGAACCTTTTGTTCATAGAGTATTATCATCAAGAGGTATAAAAATTATAATTTTCTGTTTCACTTATTTGTTTTGGTTATTTGATTATTTAAAATGTATTTGTTTTTACTTCTGGTTTCAACATTCCTTTAGGCAAGTTTATAGCTTTCAGTAGAAAAGACACAATCTTTGGCAGTATGATTATATGTCTTCAGAACAGCAAAAGTCATTTTAGAATTACTTGTAGAGGCTGTCGCTGTATTAGACAGTGAAAGAAATGGAAAGTGTGCGTGAGTTTGTGTGTGTGGGAGGATGGGTGCATGCTTGTGCTTGGCCACGCATGCATGTGCATGTCTGTGTCTATGCCTAGGTAAGCCTGTGTAAAGAAAACACAGAATTGTGTTTCGATACCTTAATTAGTATTGTCCAGTTTCTTTTATTTTGCATTAGCTAGGAATGTGGGTAATGGCTATAGGCATATAAAAATGTAATTAAGGCAGTGGGTATGTCAGTTTCAGTTTGTGCTGATGCCTGCTTATATTCTTCATGTGTAGGAACTCACACACATCTTACTCATTTATGATTATATATACATGCATATATAGGGAGAGAGAGTGAGAGAAAGAAAGATAGATACAAACATAGATATAAATATAGACATACTAGATATAGATATAAATATATTATGGGTTTATGTCAGAAGACTGAGTTTTCGGAAACTCAAACTTCATATGGAAGACATCATATGTTCGACTTTCCAAAAACTTGAAACGTTTGTATGGAGACTATGGTACAGTGGAGATCAGGGATTTTACCCTCTTCCCCACTGTAGTACAGTCTTGGAGTTGGAATAAATAATTTGTAGGAGATGTGGGGGTGCAGAGGGGCTTGGCCCCCTGCAGAACTGTAGATTTTTGTTGTTTTGTTTCATTCAAGTTTCCAAAACCTTGACCTTCTGACATAAACTCATATATTATATATCTGTACAATTTGTATGTACATTATCACAAATATTAATCACATGCATTTATATATATATATATATATATATATATATATATAAATGTGTCTGTGTGTGTTGTCTATTGCTCATGTATATATTATACCAACGAACTGATACAGACACACACACACACACACACACACACACACACACACACACACACACACACACACACACACACACATACACACACAGGTTTATAGGTAGAGAATATGACTTGAGCCATCAGACGTTTAGCAGCTTTGCCAAGACAACCCAATGTTGAGTGTTCACGCCTGTATCAGAAGAGGGTTGGACAAGAAAGGCCCAGGGAGAATGTGTGAGTGCCCATCCAATTGCCTAGGTTACCTTGAATGTAGCTAAGGTACTACTTTGTTTAATATGTAGGAACAGTTTATTCCGTAGGTGGGTAATATGTGGGATAACAATGTGTCACACCAATGTGTCCCATTGTTTTGTTACTAGGGATTGAATGGTTTTCTATGTGTATTTGGGGAAGCATTAGTTTTACGATAATATCACATATCAGAACTAAGAGGAAGTGGTCCTTCATGTTCTAGTAGGTCAAACATAGATCATTGCAGAAGAATATTTGTGAAACAGAGTGCAAAGAGAGGGCATTCAATGGGTGTGAATAACTAATGGACTTAAATCCCTAATAGTTTTGATTAGGAGGCTCTGATGTCTTTCCAGCTGAGTGATACAGTAAAGGGGAAATTATATTCAAAAACAGAGTAGATAAAACATTGCTGTTGAAGTAATACTTTCATGGTTCTGGTTAGTTTGGCAAAAATGAAGTATTTTCTAATTACAGTTGAGACATGATTAATGAGTAAGTGTGGGACCATCCACAAGGGTAGCTAGATCCCTAATGTCAGTGTTGCTTTTAAGAGTTATGTGATCTATGTAATATGACAAAGATATATTTCTTTTACCAAAGTGGACAATACTATTATTTTGGCACTTAGTTTTAAGTCTTATGAACCAAAGACCCAGGGCACTGTGACACAGATCAGACAAATCAATACCAGATACAAGAGGATCTAGTACTGAGCCTTGGGAAGCCCCCACTTGTAACAGTTTTACTTGCTGAAGTATTACCTGCAGCTCTAACAACACTAACATGTTATGCTAACAGCCATATTTAAAATAAAAAGACAAAAACAACAAAGTCAGAGTAAGTGTGCCTTTGTTGCAACAAGGCTTCTTCAGAGTGTTACCAAAGGTACATACACTCCATATTTTTATATAACATTTGAAATTAATAAAAAAAATACAATATAAAATACAGCAGCATTTTAAAAGAAGTAGATAAAGAGGCTGCTACACTAATAACTGTAAAGCCATGTGTGTGTCCAGCATACTGGTAAGCTTAAAGGTAAAACTAAGTAATACAAGGAGTAGACAGTGACCCTTTTATCAGTGAAAAATTCACTAGTGATTGCATAGATTCAAAATCTAGGGCAGCAGTGTGAATACAGACATACAAGACACATTAGAAACAACTAAAATGCATGACCTGTCTTTCCTAGAGGTGGATTAGGTTTTTTCCACATCTCTTGTATACAGGAAAATGTGAAAACCAAACATGGTCTAGGCAGGATTTGGAAGGAGTTACCTGAATAGAAGGAATGAGCAATCATAAAAATAGCAGAAAGAAGATGGAAACCTGAGCTCACATCCCAGTGGATGTGAAAGCTTATAGACAATGTAGTTAATAAAAATGTGATTGAAAAGATAAAATTTAAATGGAGGTTGAAAAAAAAAAAACAAGCACCAGCTGGCCTTATGGAATGTACTAACAGATACACAAATTTTGAAACATGGATATGATGGTCCAGACAGAGAAATGTATTCAGTATACTAGGGAAAAGGCTGAGTAAAAAGTATAATGATCATAGAGGGACTGCAAACACTCCCTTCCCAGGTGCAAAGACAGCTACACCCAGTTATACTTTTTGAATTGGTTAATGTTGAAAAAATAGGGCATCAGCTCTATTAGTACCATGCTAGATATTAATAAAAAATACATTTTAGGTTCAGAAATCATTGCAGTGGTCAAAAATACCAGAATGGAAGAAGGGACTTATCTGTAGAAGTGTGCCTCATTACTGTCAGCAATAAAATGCTTCTATTAAAATTAGGGGAACCCCCCGGAATACCCACTAACATATGTGTTTTAAGGAGAGGTTCAAACTAGAACAAGGACAAAAGACCAGGACAGTACTATATCAAAAGAGGACAGAAAGCCAAATCCGTATGCCAAACCTCAGAACCAAAGCAAACACACAGAAAAGATGTTGTCCCCAGGAATCGTACACAGCAAGCTAAAAGCATTCACCAGTAAATCATAGTAAGTAACACAGCTGAAAATCTAAACAACTATTTAATACATAGCTAAGCACTTTGGTTCATGGGACATCATCAGAACAACCATAAAACACCAATGACATGAATACATACATCCAACATTACATTACATGACTAAGTTACAGCCAATAAAATTTATAGTATACCACAAAACCGAGATTTAAAATAGGAAAACTGCTCATGCCTTGAAACTGGGATGAAACTGGAATGAAGCAACAAGGAAGGGGAGAGGATTCAGACTATCAGCTGTAAACAAGCGGCTTCCTGTAGTCCAGAGATTGAGTCTATCAGCTTCAATTTGGCTTCAGTCTGACTCTGACAGTCCTGTGGGGCAACTGTGAAACTGGTCTAGGCTCCTTAGTCTGGACTATATGCCTACTAGGTACTTAGCCACCTACTCAGCAATCAGTCAGTACAGTTCTGAAGCTGTGCTTCTGTGAGAAAATGAGTAAGGGGTGTTGTGTATATAATAATGAAGTGAGTGATTCCACAGCAGAAGTTGAGGTATGTTGCAGGGTGCTGTGAAACAATTCAGTGGTGCATTAAGAATAAAAAGTTGTAAATTAACAATAAGGTGAGTGAATTGTATATACTGAAAGATTAAGGGAAATAGATGATCCATGAAAAGGGTCTTTAAAGAACTTGTTAGGATATAAGAAGGCAGAGAAAGAGAGATCAAAGAGTGAGGAACATGAGCCTCTACCCTAAAATACCATTAAATCTAACTGCACTAAGAGAAATAGTGTTCGTAATCAACAAAACCATTTTGACCATACAGGAAAAAGATGTGTCAGAGGAAACAAAAACATAAAGAACAAAACCCAGAGATTTTTGACGTACGTAAAAAAGAAAGATGGATATGGGAAAGAAAAACAGATCTGGTATATTGCAATATTTATCCAAAGTAGAAAGTTAAACTAGACAATACAAAAAGAAAAAAAAAAAACAGCTCCAAAGATATTTGAACAGAAATACAGAAAAAGGCACCTGGATATGGAACATTTCACAATACAAAAGATTAGAAAGCAAAGAGGAATGTATCAATGAGGGTTAGTAAGATAGGTTCCCTATTATATGATCGAAGATGCATTCTTTCAAATGCGTCTTGATCGAACTTGAAAGCATGAAATGGCAAAATACTGAAACGGCATATAAGCAAATTCTTTCCCTGGGAAAGAAATCGCTTGGCCGTCTTTGTTATTTTGCCATTTTCATCACAGTAGTGCAATCTCAGAGTTGGTATAAGTAGGGGGAGGTGGGGGGCAAAGCCCCCCACTTTATGTAATGTTTTAAAATTTTTTTGTTTTTTTTCTTTTTTGGAACAGTGATTTTTTTCCCTGGGGAAAAAATCGCTGTTCTAAGTGTTCGGGATTGTAAGTTTTCATTTGCATGGGGTCGATAAATCAGCGTTAGCATTTTTAAGCATTCGCTGATTTAATATAGACCCATAAGATAGAAATTAAACAAATAGAAACTGATGTTATGTATTATCTGAGAAGTGAAGGATTTAGTATCAAAAATTCAACATAGGGAATGCTGTAGTATGACGTGATTATGGGCCCTCAGATTAAGGAGCAACAGGTGCAGCAGTTGGAATATGACTAAGATTTGCAACCTGATAATGCTTTGGAGCCTTTGGTAGGCCTGTGGTATGAAAATCTAGTTGAATGTGCACAGCAAGGGAAGAAACAGGGAAGAGACAACTCCGGTACAAGTAATTTTGTGGTGTGATGCTCTAAAGGGTTCCCATATGAAGGAGCAGCAAATGAAGCTGGCTGCATCTGAACAGGATATTGCACAGGAAGATTTTCTTGAATTCTCTGTAGATTACTTGCAGGAAACAGTGAGCAAAAGAGATGCTCTCATTTCAGAAGATAATGATTTAAGAGAAGACCTGCTTAATTTAATAGAGATGGATAGGTGTATTAATATAAATGAAAGAAATAGATTACAGAAAGTAAATAAGACCCAAATGTGAGGAAACATGAACACAGTATGTATATGTGCAGCTAAACTAATAACGGATAATGTGCTACGTACCACAAAATTAGAGAGTTGCAAAGGAAAGGATGGAAACAAGCAAACTGCCATTATAGTAGCAATGAATAGAGAAAATTATAAAGCAATTAAAGACAAGAAGCATCACTGTTAGAAGAATATACAAAAGGGAATACATTATCAAAGACAGAAGGATGGTTGCAGTCAAATTAACACACAATATAAAAAGAGACCAAGATTAATCATATAATATTGCCAATAATAAACAAAAAATATCAGCAAAGTCAGAAAACCATAGAATATATAAAGAGTAGCATACAAGAAAAATACAAAATAAGCAATTTTTTTCATGTCCCAAAAAGACTTTTTAAAGAATTAGGAAATAGAGCAAAAGGAATAGAAATACTAAAAAAAATAAATAAATAAGCACATTTTGAAGAAGTATTTACAAAGATCACATTGAACATAACAAAAACTGTGGTGGTGGTGGTGCTGCGGTAGAGTTGTCACCTCACAGTAAGACATTGTCCTGTTCGATTCTCAGATAGAGCATCTTCTGTGTGGAGACATGCGTGAATGGGCATACCTTCGTTGAAGGTTGTGCGTCAGAGCCGGCAACTCGGTACGTATAAATCTACTGCCAATCATTAGCGGACCGGAGTTCTGCTGTGGCAACCCCTAACCAGGAAAAGCCAAAAGACACAACAACAACATTGAACGTAACAAAGGTACTTAACTGATAGAAGAATTAAAAGAAACAGTAAAGAGCTGTAATGTAGAGGATATAAAACTGACCAGAAACATTGTAACAAAATTAAGAAATGTTCCTAATTGGAAAACACTAGGCCCGATGCAGTACTGAACTTCTAGCTGAAAGTATTAACATTTTACACAAAGATTTAGCCCTGAGTAAAAATTACTTACATGCATCCCAAATGGACAACAACCTGGTTACAATAGGAAAAAAATACTCAAGAGTTAACCCACAAGCTATCCTAAAAACCGTTGACCAATAACTTACCTTTTGACAAATTATATACTGGAAATGGTGCAGACCATGTTTATAATCATTTAGAAAAAAAAGAATAGTCCCTCAAGACAATAGAAGAAAAGAGTAACAAAAGAAAATCATGTGGAACAAATGTTCATTTGTTGCTAAGCCATAATACAGAATTGTAAAAAAGGGGAAGAATTTAAGTATGTTGTCGATAGATTACAAAGGAACATTTGACAGCATCCCGCATTCATCGGTAAAAGAATACTCACGGATATATAAGATATACCAAAAACTGTTTAGTTACATTACAGCAATCATGAAACACTGGCAAAGAAGTCTGTAGTTGAGCCATGACAAAGAGCAAATTATTATTCCTGGGATAAAACTTCAAAGTGGGATACTCCAGGGTGACTTTTTCTCACGCTTGATGTTTTGTGCTTCCCTTAACCAATTAAGCTGTTTACTTAATAGATTAGGTTATGTAAGCCATGGTGGTGCAGGAGTAGCATTGTTGCCTCACAGCAAGAGGTTCTCCCATTCAATTCTCAGCTGGAGCGCTTTCTGTGTGGAGTCTGCATGTCGTCCCCCCAGTCGAGTGGCATTCGAAAGACATACATAGAATGGGCGTGCCTTTGTTGAAGGTTGGGCATCGAGCTGGCACCTTGGCACTGTAAAAATCTACTGCCAATCATTAGCAGACCGGAGTTCCTCTGTGGCAACCCCTAACCGGGAGAAGAAGAACAAACTTAATAGACTAGGTTATGGTTGCAATTTGGCTCTGAGAAAGCAATCTTGTTTAAAGATTTTTCATCTACTTGTTGTGGCTGCCTTAAAACCATATAGTTCATCAGATGAGGAGTTGAATGCACAACTATAAATGGTTAATTCTTTCTAACATTATATAAGAATGACATTCGGTCTTGACAAGTGTGTAAAAGTAACATTTAACACAGGAAAGTTGCAGCACCAAGAAAATATAAACCAGAGTCAGGAATGTGATAGTATGTGGGAATAGATGAAAGAAAAGCAACCTGACCAGAAACATTGTAACAAACCTGATCAAATACAAATAAAGCACAGTAAAGAATATTTCAGAGAACTAAAACTGTTATTAAAACTGCCTTGATGGCTAGAAATAAAGTCTAAGATTTGACACTGGGATGGTTAAGGAGAGGTGAATCAAAATCAGAAGATGAAAGGATAACAACTGCAGCCCTGGACAGTGGAGAACATTTACATTAGTTTACAATGTCCATTGAATATGTAGGAGAAAGAAACAAATGCAGGTTTCATAAAAAAGGAACACACTGTGGCACGACTGTTGCACTGGGGATTGTGCAAACACTACAACATAGAAGTAGCTCAGAAGCATTGTAAACATGAATCGCAAAGCATTATAGGTAATGATGGTGTACATCACATGAGATCATGCTTTACCAACAGTTCAAAAAATAAATGTGAGACAACCAGATATATTAGTCCACAAAAAAGACAAAACTACCATTGAACATTGAAATCGCTACATCTAGTGAATACAGTGTTTTACATATAGAAAGACATAAAGTCAAAAATATCAGGATTTGCAGTTAGAAATGTAACAATCTGCATTCAAACTGGAACACACACACATACACACACACACACACACACACACACACATCTATATATACATATATACATACATACACACACACACACACACACACACACACATATACATATACATATATATATATACACATGTATATACACACACACACACACACACACACACACACACACACACACACACACACACACACACACACACACACACACACACACACACACACACACACACACACACACACACACACACACACACACACACACACACACACACACATATATATATATATATATATATATATATATATGATCTCACTGAGTTATGTCCTTACTGAGCACTATCTTACTTGCTGTCCCTACAATAAATCTGTCTGCTTTATACAAAATAAAGCACAGCAAACACATTTTAGTAACCAGATTTTACAACCATGCTATACTACTGCTTTAAAATATATCACATGACAATTTCTTCCAGTATAGAGTTATAAAATTATTTATGCTTGTCATTCAGATGAATTAAATGAGTTATAGTAATGTATATGTTTGGAACATAAGTTTTTAACACAGTTTATTAAGCTGCTGTTAAGTAGATTTTCAAAAACGTAAACCAAATCCAAAAATGAGTGGTCAGGTATAGCAGATCAAAATGAACTGTCATCAGATCAAATCACTGCTACCCATGATTCCCTTATATATTGTATCACACCCTATCAAACAATCAAATAATCAAGTAATTAAAACATATAACAAAATTATGTAAACACTAAAATCAATATATAGGTCAGATTTATGCATCATGTTGTCATGACAACAAACCCATATTGACTAAAAATTTTTATATATATATTTATATATATATATATATATATATATATATATATATATATATATACATGTATAAATGTATATGAGATATATAAAACTCCTAAGAATATATATATATATATACATATGTATATTCAATATAACAAGATGACATCACTATATGGAACTTATAACAAACACTTCCTTATATTGGAAAGTGAATAAACTCAGATGAACTGTGAACATATGCTACCTGAGCTTAACATTTCATTCAGACCTGAGCCTCTATCAGCTCTTAACCTCATAATCCAAATGATGTTCATTACCTAACTCAACCACGTTTAGCCAATGCATTATGTGTGTTACCTTTTAAACTGCCAGGTATACAATTGTGGCTGCTACCTGAGTCATGAACTGTATATGTGAGTCTGGATGTATAAACACTATATCATTGTCCATGTATATACATTGATTGCAGTGTCCACATGCCTTAGTATAACTAGGCTCTAACTTTAGAATAACATAATAACCTTCTAAGGTTCATTTGTTCCTGAATAGAAAATGTGGTTCCTCTTCATCTGTACATAGTATTGACCAGTGCTTACTAACTATATCTTTAAGAGCCATACAATCATTTGTATATGGTAATGAAAATTTGACTTCCTTCTTCATGACTTGATCTAATTGGTTATCAATCTCTTTAATACTATAACCTCTCTCTACTAATCTATCTTTTAAATCAATAATTCCTGTCTCAAAACCTGTGTTAGTGGCATTGAGTCTATGTTCTTAAATATGTGGTGTGGCTGTATTCACTAAACCATTATCCAATTTCTCAATAAAGAAAGTCTATCCTTTCAGTAGAATGGTTCATTGTAAATACCAAATAATTAGTAAGACTATTGATCATTGCAAGAAATTCCATCAATGTTCTCCACAGAATAAAACATCATCTAGACTTTGTTCTCCCAATGAGCTTTGATACAATAATTCATTGAACATGGGGATGTTAAATCTATCCAGGTGAATATGTACTATGATATATATGATGCCTACATCATTAGTGAATAATGATTGAATGTCAAGTAACAAATATTAAGTCATCAATATCCACTATCTTAATGACACAATCATATAATTCCAGCAAAACTGCTTGGAATCTCTGAGTATATTGGAATTATTGTTTAACCCTGTCCAGAAACTACTGGTCTCATGGGTGGGTCAGAAAACCTTGTATCAAAGGAACTAAAGGATTGATGATTCTAATATATTCAAATAACCATGTCACGATTAATTTCTAGATAAAACTTATCACTCAACAGATTCAACATCCATGATAACAACCTGTCCCCTTGTCAGCTGGTCTTATCACTATTGTTCCTCTGTAAACTCTCCTTTCTAGTGAGTCTTCCTATATGCATTATTATTGCCTTCGGATGAAACTAAGTCCAATTTCCTTTTCTGTCATATTCATACTCTTATTATTTAATTTAGGTCTAACAACTCTATCACTGGCTGTCTTGTCCTGATTCAATATTTTATTCACAACTTGCACATTGGGATAGAGGTTCATCTCTTGTTGTTGTAACTACACTAGCTCCTGTGTCATTTTCATGTATAATACTGATTACATCTTCAGTGTCCCCATTGGTCAACCTAAAGTCTCATATACTGATTCCTGTACTACACCATTGTCTATTGAACAAGCGGCAGTCCTCAAACCAACATTTAAAGCACTAGCAGTTTAGGTAACAGGAACAGGATGATTATCACTAGCATTGCTATACAAATTCTGTCCATTATTTCTATCAGTCACAACAGTGCCTTCTCTGTTTGGGTACAAAATATTCTATCAGCAATTGCATATATTGTTTCTCCAAATCTATTAAGATCTGCTTCTGTGTATAATAATGTAAACCACACCCAAGAATGAGCTTCATCATCAAACAATCAAATAATCAAGTAATTAAAACATATAACAATTCTTAAAAATCATGTACTTTAAAACACTAAAATCAATATATAGGTCAGATTTATGCATCATGTCCCATATTTAACTTTATGTGTCATGACAACAAACCCATATTGACTAAAAAAATTAGACATTTACTTACTACAAGAAACTGTATCATTTAAACTCATTATAACTGACATATTTTATGAATTATAACATAGATATTTAAGTAATTATATAAAATAACTCACATTTAGATGTTAAAGAGTTCATTTTCCTTCACATAGTCGCATTTGTATCATTTCTATTTCCTGGTAGAGTGTCATTGCTGAATCTGTGATGTGTCAGTGTGATATCTAGGTCAAAGGTGAGACTAGCTGCTTTCAGCTTCTCTGTGAGAATTCTGAGAGTTGAAGATTTTGAAGTAGCTCATGGACACTGTGCATGAGATAGCCCACATCCCAGATTGTCTCTCTTAACATTTTGGCGGGAAACTTATTAAAACTAGTGACAAACATTCATTTAGCAGTGTAAATGCATCTAAACATGACAAAACCTTCACAATGTATTTTACAGGTTATTACAGCCTCTATGTAAGTGAAATTAAGCCCAAAATTATTAATAAGTAATAAAACTCAATATTTTTGTCCCAACTCAATTTTTATGCAAATCTTATTATTTACTGTGTCTATATGATCAAAAGCATTTCTATATATTAATAAAGAAAAGAAAAAGAGAGTAGAAAGTAAAAGAGTGTAAGGAAGAAATAAAAAAAATGTAAGAGAAAGCTATAAGTAGTATATACAATGAAATATTACTTACTGTTTATATTAATAGAGTTAAAAATAAAACATATTATTTACTATTATTTAGTTCTAATTATTATTAGTTAAAGCATGACAGATTATTTACAAACAAGCATAAGCAGTGTAATCAAGAAAGTATAATTAGGAATAGCATTTGAAGAACATATAAACTTTTTACAAGGAATAAATATGTTATTATTCTATTAATCATATTTTCATTACTCTTCTCTCCCTGCCTTCCCCCACCCTTCACCCACTACATAATCTAAATAGAATGTCATTGTTTAAACAAAGAAAAGAAGAAAAGGAGAAGAAAAAATAAAAAGATAAAGAAAAAAATATATCAAATTACTAACCTTACTTCTCCTTTTCAGAAAGAGAAACAAGTTGAATCACAACTTACCATTAAATCTCCAGATATTTTGACTAGTTATGAAACAAAACATTTCTTTGCACACAGAGAATAACTTTGATTAAATCTTTTTCAAAATATTTGTTGCTTCTTGGAAATGCAGGAACTATATTTAAAAAGATTAATAATGAAATAAAATGAGAGAAAAAAAAACCTAGAACAAATCATTTGTTTTTTAGTCTCTTCTTCTTCTCTGAAGTCTTCCACGAAGTTTCAGTTGCCAGTCTCTTTAATGAAGGACTAGCCCATTCCATTTCTTCTATTTTATCCAAAATCTTATTTTTTTTTGATAAACAGTAAAGCAGAGTCTAAGTCATCGAAAATTTTAGGACCATCAGGAAGGAAGATTTTAAGCTTGGCAGGAAACAGAAGGTATGTTTTAAACTGTGCTTTTTTAAGCTCCCTTATTAGTGGCAAAAACCTTTTCTTTTAGCTATTACCATGGAAGAATAGTCATTGTCAAAATGCACAGTTGTCTCATTAATCTTAACAGGAGCTTTAGCCCAAGCAGATTTAAGAACCATCTCTTTATCAAAAGATGATAAAAATCTAACTATAACTGATCTAGGATAGTTTTTGTTAGAGTTAGTATTAGCTATAGATCTATGTGCTCTTTCGATACCAAAAGAGAATGCTTCTGGTAAGTCTAAAGTTTTAGGGAACCATGTTGTTAAAAAAGAAGTAATATTGTTACCTTCAATATTTTCTGGCAGTCCAAAAATCCTAATGTTATTGCGCCTAGATCTATTTTCAGGTCATCCAGCTTTGTTTGTAAATGTGTATTTTGTTTTAGCAGAAACTCAATGTTGATTTCCTCTTCTTGTATTCTATTTTCCATATCATTCACAGCTTCTTCTATGCCTGTCATCTGGTTCTTCTGTTGTTGCAGGTCTATATGTAACAAGTCTATTTGTTTTGTAGTTTTTTCTATGAAGGTGTCTATTTTAGTATCCATTTTATCCATCTTAGCAGTAAGTTGCTGGATTATAATTATCAGAGATTGAAGTTTTTTCTTGATGCTGGAGTCTTGAGAATTTGTCTTACTGGAACTCATTCCAGACTGATAAACTGACAGGAAAATTTTCAAAGTGATTTCTGACAGGAATATTGTTAAGATTTCCTTTCTTTTTTAGATATAGTTCAAGAACTATATAAAACAAACATATTTAGAAAGAAAATTACTTCAAAAATTATTTTTTTAAGTAATTAATTCCTGTCAGTGTAATAAAATTGGTGGAGCTGAAGAAATCTGCTGCTATCCTGTGTTCATCCTTGGCCACGCCCCCTAATTTGCACATTCCTCACATCTGTGTTGAAACTGTTTTTCCCCACCCCCCTCATTTCCTGCCTTGTCTTCAGCTGATATAATTGAGCTAGTGTTGTGTGTCCTGTTAATTAACAATCTGCATTCAAACTGGAACCTTAGTTTGAGAGACAGCCTTACAGAACTATCTGCAAATATATAGAGCTGAGTATATATATATATTTTTTTTTCTGTATTATAGAGCTAAATTGTTTGCTTAGATATCTGTTGTCTTACTGCTCTGTAAATATATAGAGAACAGTATATATTTTTTGGCTTTATAATTTGCACATTCCTCACATCTGTGTTGAAACTGTTCCCCCCTCATTTCCTGCCTTGTTTTCAGCTGTTATAATTGAGCTAGTGTTGTGTGTCCTGTTAATTATCAATCTGCATTCAAAGTGGAACCTTAGTTTGAGAGACAGCCTTACAGAACTATCTGCAAATATATAGAGCTGAGTATATTTTTCTGTATTATTCTGTATTATAGAGCTAAATTGTTTGCTTAGATATCTGTTGTCTTACTGCTCTGCAAATATATAGAGAACAGTATATATTTTTGGCTTTATAATTTGCACATTCCTCACATCTGTGTTGAAACTGTTTTTCCCCGCCCCCCTCATTTCCTGCCTTGTCTTCAGCTGATATAATTGAGCTAGTGTTGTGTGTCCTGTTAATTAACAATCTGCATTCAAACTGGAACCTTAGTTTGAGAGACAGCCTTACAGAACTATCTGCAAATATATAGAGCTGAGTATATTTTTCTGTATTATAGAGCTAAATTGTTTGCTTAGATATCTGTTGTCTTACTGCTCTGTAAATATATAGAGAACAGTATATATTTTTGGCTTTATAATTTGCACATTCCTCACATCTGTGTTGAAACTGTCCCCCCCCCTCATTTCCTGCCTTGTCTTCAGCTGATATAATTGAGCTAGTGTTGTGTGTCCTGTTAATTAACAATCTGCATTCAAACTGGAACCTTAGTTTGAGAGACAGCCTTACAGAACTATCTGCAAATATATAGAGCTGAGTATATTTTTCTGTATTATTCTGTATTATAGAGCTAAATTGTTTGCTTAGATATTTGTTGTCTTACTGCTCTGCAAATATATAGAGAACAGTATATATTTTTTGGCTTTATAATTTGCACATTCCTCACATCTGTGTTGAAACTGTTTTTCCCCACCCCCCTAATTTCCTGCCTTGTCTTCAGCTGATATAATTGAGCTAGTGTTGTGTGTCCTGTTAATTAACAATCTGCATTCAAACTGGAACCTTAGTTTGAGAGACAGCCTTACAGAACTATCTGCAAATATATAGAGCTGAGTATATTTTTCTATATTATAGAGCTAAATTGTTTTCTTAGATATCTGTTGTCTTACTGCTCTGCAAATATATAGAGAACAGTATATATTTTTTGGCTTTATAATTTGCACATTCCTCACATCTGTGTTGAAACTGTTTTTCCCCACCCACCCTCATTTCCTGCCTTGTCTTCAGCTGATATAATTGAGCTAGTGTTGTGTGTCCTGTTAATTAACAATCTGCATTCAAACTGGAACCTTAGTTTGAGAGACAGCCTTACAGAACTATCTGCAAATATATAGAGCTGAGTATATTTTTCTATATTATTCTGTATTATAGAGCTAAATTGTTTTCTTAGATATCTGTTGTCTTACTGCTCTGCAAATATATAGAGAACAGTATATATTTTTTGGCTTTATAATTTATACATTCCTCAAATCTGTGTTGAAACTGATTTTACCCACCCCCTCTAATTTCCTGCCTTGTTTTCAACTGATATAATTGAGCTAGTGTTGTGTGTCCTGTTAATTAACAATCTGCATTCAAACTGGAACCTTAGTTTGAGAGACAGCCTTACAGAACTATCTGCAAATATATAGAGCTGAGTATATTTTTCTGTATTATAGAGCTAAATTGTTTTCTTAGATATCTGTTGTCTTACTGCTCTGCAAATATATAGAGAACAGTATATATTTTTGGCTTTATAATTTGCACATTCCTCATATCTGTGTTGAAACTGTTTTTCCCCACCCTCATTTCCTGCCTTGTCTTCAGCTGATATAATTGAGCTAGTGTTGTGTGTCCTGTTAATTAACAATCTGCATTCAAACTGGAACCTTAGTTTGAGAGACAGCCTTACAGAACTATCTGCAAATATATAGAGCTGAGTATATTTTTCTATATTATTCTGTATTATAGAGCTAAATTGTTTGCTTAGATATCTGTTGTCTTACTGCTCTGCAAATATATAGAGAACAGTATATATTTTTTGGCTTTATAATTTGCACATTCCTTACATCTGTGTTGAAACTGTTCCCCCCCCCCCCTGTTCTTGGTTGTAGTTTAAATTTGGTGGCTTTTGCAGTGCCCGCCCCACTGTAGATTTGATCTAAGACACTCCCCCAGGCCCATCTCTTTACCACATTCTACCTAATAAACCCTTTCTGCACTTGCTTTTAGTCCTTTTTAATTTAATTACATTTTTTCAAACTGTGTGTGGACTAATATTGCTACATATTCAAGTGTGCCATCTTGCACTGCAAGAGAATTGTATTTACTACTGCTTCTGCTACTTTTCTGAAAAAAAAAATTCATCTGCTTTTACTGTACTTGTGTTTCTTCCTACTTTATTTTGCTTTTGCGTCATCTTAAAAGTACTCAATTGTATTTATTACTGCTTGGTGTAACTCATTCTAAGCCTTTTAGTTTAAACACTTGGGCTTCAGACCAGTTGTTTTACATTAAGAGCATTTGTGGTCTGCACAGTAGTGGCAGAACACGTAGCTTACATCCTTCTAAGTTGGGAACTGCTGATTGAGGGCTCAGTGTCTGTTATTCTAAAAGTGTATTAATTCTGGTTTAAGCACTTGGGCTTTCAGGCCAATTATTTTACATTAAGAGGGTTCGTAGTCTGTACTCTTGTGGGAGGAGAGGCTGGACTCTGCCCTTCTGAGCTGGGAATTTCTGGTTAAAGGCATATAGTGCATGCATATCTGAACTGCTTCTTACTGAAATTGGTACACCTTGTTTGCTGTAGCATAGACTAGATCCAGGCCTGCTGAATTTAGCTTTGCTTGTATAACTTGAGCACTAATCTAGGTATTCTTTAAAGTACTCAATTGTATTTATTACTGCTTGGTAGTAACTTGATTAAAGTGTAGCTATCATTCTAAGTCTTTTGGATTAAGCACTTGGGCATCAGACCAGTTGTTTTACATTAGGAAGGTTTGTGGCATGCACTGTGGTGGCAGGACAGGTAGCTTTCATCCTTCTAAGTTGGGAACTGCTGATTGAGAGATCAGTGACTGTTATTCTTAAAGTGTATTAGTTCTGGTTTAAGCACTTGGGCTTCAGGCCAGTTATTTTACATTAAGAAGGTTCGTGGTCTGCATTCTTGTGGGAGGAGAGGCTGGACTCTGCCCTTCTGAGCTGGAAATTTCTGGTTAAAGGTTTATAGTGCCTGCATATTTGAACTTTTCTTAATGAAATTGGTACACCTTGTTTGCTGTAGCATAGACTAGATCCAGCCCTGCTGAATCTAGATTTGTTTGTATGCTTGCTGTTTGTTTGCTTGTTATTTCCCTGGAACGCCAATTCCACCTAAACGCAGCTTCTCAGTGTTTCTGTGGATCCCTAGTGATATCTGCATTGCTTACTGTACTTATTTCCTTGTTTCACTTGAAAAAAAGTTACTGTTTGTCGTTTTTGCATTTAGGTTACCTGTAACACATTGCACTTAAGTTACCTGGCACTTGCTCACTAAAGCAATTATATAAGTCAGCACTAAAAATTAAAAGCACTACACCCTCACTCCCCATTGGCCCTTGTTTTCAATTATAAAGGAATTCCCAATATTATTCTAGCATGCCCAGAGGTCAGTTGTCAATCTCCTCTCTGGTCCAGCTGGTGAATCTGGGAATCTTGAGGCAATGTTACAACTGCCTCATGTACACAGACAACCCTCTCCTCCTCCCAACAAATTCCAACACATGTGAGAGATGCAACCATATAGCCAAACTGGAGGCTAAGCTCTCTCAACTCAGTACTGGCATAACCAGTCAGGAGGAGAAGGAAACCACACTCACTACAATTCCAGTCTCACATAGACCTACCACGACAGCAAACCAAACACATAATCACACAAAAACATACTCAGAGGCTCTAAATAAAGATCTGCCTAAGCAGCAGAGACCTCCAAAGCAGACACCCAAGCAACCACTACCCCAAAACAAAACATGTGCAACACATATCTCACAAAGCCAGTGTGCTGAACAGTCACAGCCCTTAAGGCTAAACAACACACCTGATACACTTGTAATAGGTGACTCTATCGTCAGGCACACTGACGTCCCACTCACCAGTCTGAACAAGGAGAAGGTCACGGTGAGCAGCCTGTCGGGTGCTAGGATCCGCTACATAACACAAGCACTCAGGTCACTCCAAGGCAGGTACAAATATGACTCAGTCATTGTCCATGCTGGTGTGAATGACCTGAGACGTACCTCCCTGAACTACATGAAAAGAGACATACAGGAGCTCTCTGAGCATGTAGCCTAGGCCGGTATGACCCTGACCTTGAGTAGCATCTTACCCTCACCAAGAATGATGCCACAATATGAAGACAAGATGATCAGTTTCAACAATTGGCTTAAGTACTGGTGTCATTCAAAGGGGATCCAATGCCTGTCAGCCTGGGATGATATGCTCGACAAGCCACGATGCTTCGCTAGGGATGGCTTGCACCTGTCACCCTGGGCTTCGGATATTGGCAAAGGCTCTTGCTACCCCCATAGTGCCTTTTTTAGGCAAGGCTCAAAAGACAAACCCACCTCCATAGGTATCACAAGGGATAAGAAACTAAGAGTAATGCTACTCAATGCCAGAAGTCTAAACCTCAAGATGCACTCACTCGAAACTCTCCTTAGCATGGAGAACATCGATATCTGTGCAGTAACAGAAACCTGGTTCAGGGCTCCTGAGAGCACCCCAGCACTACCAGGTTATACCTCATACCATGCTTTTTGGCCCCAAAACTTGGACTGAACCACAAAAGGAGGGGGAGTATTGATATTCATCAAAGATACCCACACCTCCAGGTTGGTGGAAAAGCACAAAGCATCAGAGACTATCCATGTGCAACTAACAGTGGGTAAAACTGCCTTCCAGTTTATAGCCTGCTACAGACCACCCTCCCAAACCCAGGAACCCCACTCGGCCTTCCTGAGAACACTGGAAAATATGAAGGTCTCTCCAAACACCATTATATTGGGCGACTTCAACTACCCAAACATAGACTGGGAGCATTACTCTAGCTCCAACACCCTAGCCCAAAGGTTCCTAGAATTCATAAACTCAAATGCTATGGAACAACTTGTTACCACTCCCACAAGAGGGGAAAACATACTGGACCTGATCATCACCAACATGGGGACTCTATGCTCCAGACCAGAAGTGTATCCCTCACTGGTAAGATCAGACCATAAACTGATCTCACTGGATATTCACATCCCGACCCCACCCCCTGCCCAGAAAACCACAGTGAAAAACTTCTCTAAAGCAAATTTCACACTCCTCAAAACCGAGGTGGAATCCTTCAAAGTTCCCGGGCCTGTAGAAAATACGGCCCAGACTGCAGAATCCTATATAAATGCATTCTATGAACACCTTCAGGAATGCATGGATCATGCAATCCCAAATAAAACCAAGACCCAATCCTCCAAAGGCAGACGTCCTGTCTGGTGGACCCCAGCCATAAACAAACTATACAATAGGAGGAGGAAGCTACTACATGATAGAGAAAAATCCCAAAAAGGGAAGGCTTCTCTGATCAGTATTAGCAAAAAACTAAGGGCACTCATAAAATCATCTAAGGCTAGCTTCGAGAGAAAAATTGCACAGGACACTAAGGATAATCACAAGGCTTTCTTTAGTTATGTTAGGAACCTGGGTGGGAATTCCCAGATATGCTCAGAATTAGTCCAAAATGACAAAAAATACACCGAACCCACAGACATTGCCAACATCCTAGCTGACAGGTTCAGCAAACTTCTCCCACCAAAGGGCAAATATCTATCCCAGCAGAGTGCTGCCCCTGACATCTCAGATGCTTAGGTAAGAGCCGCCTCTCCAAAGCAAAAACACAGCATCAATGGGACCAGATGGTGTCCCGAGCTGCCCCTACATGAACTCCAAGAAGAGCTAAACCCAAACATAAAACTACTGTTCAATCTCAGCCTAACAACAGGATATGTACCCAAAGAGTGGTA
>NC_056737.1:1269988480-1270048480 GCF_019279795.1 Protopterus annectens
TTACTGAAGCTCTTGATATTCTCGCCATAGCCTGTGGTTGTAATCCTTATGGAATAGGTTTAGTAAGTTTTTTCACTCTTCCACACACCATCTCTGCATTCTAAAAGGAGTACTACCCTCTCATTCTCCAGTCATGATGTCTTGTCTTGAAGAATCATAATGAAAATCTGGTTCCCAATGCAGATCTTATGTGTACATTATGGAGTTCACAGAAGGGCACTGTATCTGAGTGATGGATGGTAGGCTAAGAAGTTATAGGTAATGTACTATTATGGCTCACAATGGTACTTTACGGTGTGAAATATGACAGTTCTATAACCCTTGGTATGTTGTTAAGAAAACAGGCTCTACAATGGCAACATGCATGTCTGGTTAATTGTGGAATTACAAATTCTTCCCCTGGAGGCATGGCTTGGATTCTGCACGTGCACTGCTATCCACAGAGACACTGACATATGTACAGCATCGAGGGGGTCTATATTGCTAGACCAAAAGATCAGAGGTGTCAATGTATGTACACTGACACATTAAGATCAATGTACATACAGAGCAAAACAACTAAAGGGTGAAAACCGGAACGCCGAACGTGTTTCTTAGCCAGCAGCATGGTGACGGGGATAAGGAAATATATCCTTTTCCCCACTGTAGTGCGATCTTGGAGTTGCTATATTTAAGTAGGGGGTGTAGGGGGAAAAGTCCCCCACATGAGGGGTGCAGGGGGGCTTGCCCCCCTGCAAAAGTTAATTTAATATTTTAGTTTAAATTTTACTTACCTGTGCTGTGTGGCACATTCTGATGATGAAACACATTCGGCATTCTGGTTTTTGCCCTTTAGGTGTTTAGCTCTGTATGTACATCGACCTTTATGTGCATCGAGGACACTTCAGGGTGATGTTCAGCAGATATTCTCATTGAGCGATTCAGAAACGATAATGAGGTCAACCCTAACTAGCATAATCATCACACCTATCCATTTGCTGGCAGGCAGAGAGCCTCAGTGTGGTGCAGAAGAAATTGTATTGCTGCATGTTTGGAAGCTAAAATACCTGAAACATAGAAGAACTGTTCAAGTAAACCTACAGCTTTGCTTGTGCAATGTAAGTGCTACTTTTTCCAAGTCCAGCTTTTCATGTATACCTACTTTTAACTGCTATAAAACATGCTAACATAATAAGAAATAGGACTGTCAGCACTTGGGAGAGTATTGGGAGGAGTATTTCAAGGATAAAGCAGTTTGTTGGGTTGAAGGGTTGTTAAGCATAATGGGAGACACGCCCGTCAGTACATACTCAAAGAACAGTTCAAGCCATTTCTCCTGGGCTTGTGATACCAGCTCCAATAAAAGTATTTGACTGTTGGACATATTACACATAAGCTATTTGCAAAACTATTTTGACCCTGAAAAAATTAGCCATGTCACCTTGGTCAGCTACAATGGTATGGGTTTCATTTTGTGGGAGACATTTGATCAGTAAACATAATGTGAATGTGCCTGACATTAATTAAAGAGTATGAATACAGATATGTAACTGTCAGGTATACATACAGCATGCTATGTGGCCAAGGGGGTTACTGGTGGTGTAAGGATTTTGTAGGGCTACACATGTACCTACACATCAATTCTTGAAAAGCATGGGAGGCAAAAGTGCATTGTAGACTCCAAGAAATCCACCTGTAATCCAAAGTTCTCTGATGCCGAGACTGAAGTGCTACTTTATGCCCTCTATCTCCATAGCTTACAACTGTTTGGCATGCAAACAGCTGACCAAAGCTACCAGGAACATATCTGGGAAGATGTAGTGGCAGATATCAATGCAGCTGATAGCTACACACCTGTAGATACAGGTTCATAAGTAAGTGCTAGGCTGACAGCCTGCAGATTATTACAAGCCTAGCTATTAAACAGATATCAGAATCAAACCCTGTAACATGAATCTTTCTGGTAAATACCTTAACCATTACTCCAACCCCTCTCCCAAAAACTGGCCTTGTCAATGTTTGAACCCAAGACTTTTCACAGCCAAAGTTGGAATCATACTTCCTTGATCAACAAGCCAGTTGGATTCCAAGATGGCTGCCGACTAGACTAGTCCCTATTCTCAGAGCTCCTCACAGACCAGTATCATCTTTAATTTTTACAACTTGAGACTAATATTTTTCCTCAGTTTTTTTCATAAAAGGATTATACTAAGCTTTTTACATATAGCTGGAATATTTTTGGCTTTGGAATTTTTATTTTGGGTCACATTTTACCTCAGAACAAATTGTGGAGCTATCAGACTTGGGCACCTGCTGCTTCAGACTTTTCCTGGAACTTGTCACCCTGGTAACAGCATCTAATCACTGGGCATGGCTACTAAATCGAGTCTATGGATTCACAGACCACGAAGGCCAAATTCTCATCAGTTCACTCACCAGAAAAGATAACACTTCTAAAAGGCTGAGAACTTCCAAAAACTCTTCTGAACCAGCCAAAGTAAGTAGCAAAGAATTAAATGACTCAAACTTTTATTTAGACGAGTTAAAGCTAGCATTAAAGCCTATACAAAGTGCCATTCAGAACTTTACAGAAAAATTTACTGACTTTGGTGATACATTAACCAAAATAAATGACAGAATGAGTATTATTGAAAACAATAACTCAGCTATGGAAATAAAAATTGAGACATTGGAAAATGATTTAAAGTCTAAAGATAAAACTATCTCTGAAATACAATCTAAATTAATAGACTTGGAAGCCAGAAGTCGCAGGAACAACATTATCATTCGGGGTTTACCAGAATCTTTTGATAAGAATAATTTGCTATCTGTGTCCAAGAGTATATTTGAGTCATTACTAAACTGTGAAGCATCTTCAAAAGACATAACTGTTGAGAGAGCACACAGAGCTCTACGTGCCAGTCAAGATGCTTCCTCACCAAGGATCATATATACAAAATTGCTAAATTTTCAAGATGCTTTTCAAATACTGCAAGCAGCCAAAAATAAGAAACAGTTTGTATGGAAATCGCATAAGTTATCATTCTCACAGGATTTTCCTCCTCAAATAAAACTAAACAGACAAAAGCTCTCTCCCTATTGTGCAGAATTAATTAAAAGAGGGATAAGATTTCGCATGTCTTATCCAAATACTTTGTCATTCACATTTAATGAAAAAAAGTTTACTTGTTCTGATTCTAAGGGAGCAAAAGATGTTTTTTTCAAAGCATTCAAAAAGCTTCCGGATTCAATTTCCTAACAAGGTATATAATTGACTGGACACAAAAATGTTGAAAGTATATATATATATTTCCTTTTTATATAGGTTATTTACATACAGTTAATGAGCTTAATCAATTGTGAAATATATTACTGTCAAGGGTAAACAAAAGGTGTATAAATATGTACACAAATGTGTTAACACATTCCTCTTTTTCTTTCTGAAAACATGAGGTTTCTTAGCTTTCTTTGTCGTGAAATCAGGAATATTAAGATAGATTCCACCCTCTTAATAAATCTTGCGGTCCCCTCACTTAGTGAGATTTAGTATTTATACATAGTTCAAATAAGAACTTGCCAAGTGTTAATATGATATTTATCTTGTAAAGACTAGAATAATACAGAATATACGAGGTATAAATCCTTCACAGACTGCCCCTGTTAAGAGTATGTACTGTGCATATATATATAAACATAAATATGTTTTATTTTCTTTTTTTTTCTTGAAGCAATGGGAAAGCGCAAATTTGGTATGTGCTTACATGTTTTATCTTACAATTAAGGTGCTGGTATTTAAAATAGATTCAGCACTCCAGGTACTTTCTGTTTATATTTATTTAAATAGCGTACAAGCGTTTTTTCTTTTTAGGCAAATAAAATGCCTTGGTTTAGCCCGTAATTTTTTGGAGGGAGATACACAGACTCTCGAGACTGCTCCGAGAGAAAATCTCTTATCTAACGCATCAGCAGATGTTACTACTATGGCACGCATCATTATGTTGATACGGAGCTTGGCGGTGACGTCATCAATGTAATGGGAAGCTTCGGTGACTTGAGAAGCTTATGTACAGTTAAAGAATGTATTTTCATCAAGACTACATGTAGGATATGCGTGTTCGGCCTCAGTGGATCTTTGAGACATAGTTGTGATGACATCGTTGGAGGGTGTGGGGAGAGCGCTTATGAGCGTATATTCAACGGAGCTATAGTGTTTGGATACTCGTCAGCTTCATGCTCGTGGTGTATTCTGATTGATTGTTGATTAAAATGCTGGTCTCCTTCATGGCCAGTTTGGAATGGGGAACAGGATCGAGGCAAGGAGCCTTATGCGTTGAATGTATATCTGTAAAGCTCTAGCTGGTGGCAGTATGAGAAAGAATATGGTCATGTTTAGTGATGGGGAATGGATGGGCGAGGAGTATCATGCTTATGGCTGGATGGATGCACTCTTCGAATGGGGGTTGAAAGACAGGTGCGTTTTTTGTTATTGTTTTAGTTCATGCTTCTTCTCTTTATTCTTTTTTCTCTTGGGGTCTGCATCTTGATGGGAGGATCTTTGGTTGTTGTGTGCTGTTGTGGAGAGCATCACGGAGATTGGTGTCTGTGGCAGTCGCTTTGGCTTGTGTTGTTGGCTTGGTTCTGTTCTTGTGGGTTCGTGCTTTGGAGTTTCTGCTGAATATATGATCCTTTGTGTTTTGGAGTCTTGGTTGGCTTGTTCGGACTGGATGGAGTGAGATGTTGGTTCCCTTGGCTAGGAGATCTTGGTTTTCAAAGCTGGTTGGGCGGCTTTATTAAGGGTGCACCGCAGTTTGTGCTTTGATTTGGTGGTGACGCCGCACTGATGTGTAGGGCTACTGGAGTGAAGTGTATGTTTTTCTTTTTTTCCTTTTCTTTTACAGTGTCGGTGGACCACTGACGCTAGGATGGTCTGGTGGCTTTGGGGCTACTTGGCGTTGGATGGGAGAAGTGCTAGTAAAATATCAGCAGCTTGGTTGCATATCAATCTATGTGTTTGTCTTATGTGGATTTTCAAGGCATTGAGGTGACGCCATTGCTAGAACATATACAGGAAGCACTTACTCACTGAAATGGGGTTAATTTGATAATTTAGAAATATATAATATGTCATGGTAGGTTGCTGTCTGATGGCTTGTCTAGGCGTGATAGAGAGCGTTTAGGGGGAGTGCTGTTTCTATAGTTTACTGCAGCATGTGCAGAGCTCTTTTATGGGATATTGTTGGTATATGCAGAAGTTCTATTTGGAGTTGCATGATGTTACCGAAGTTTCAACTAATATATGCATTATAGCTTGAATACCCCTGTCAATATAGACAGGTGTAATACTATCTTCGAATTGAGGTTCAACAAGTCATGTGGGGATCTTTGAGAGGGGTTGCAGAGGTGGGATTTGATCGGACAAGCAAACTCGGATGCATGGAAAGTCTTAGCGCGTTTATGCTTGTTAGATCAATCCAGATTACCATAAACAGTACTCAAACGCACATATTTTCACCTATTTTTACATTTTTTAATCAGGAAAGATGCTTGGAATGGACCCCATCTTTGATGGTGGTAATGGGTGAAAGGCTTCATGTATAGTTACCATTTATTATATATTTAAGAACACTATACAAAATACATGGAGCAATAAGTAAATTTTACTCATAGAAAGGTAGATCTTTTTAAAAAAAAAAGACATACAGCTCAAAAGAGGGGAAACAGGGGAAGAAAGGAAAAAGCAACTGCAAATAAAAATATGTGCATGTTAAAAGGTTACTGTTCTGTATAAAATGTTTTGACCACACAAGGGAGCATAGTCATAAATGTTTTTTTTAGAAATATGATTCATTTGCTTACATTTTGAGTTAGTTAATACTGATGTGACCGTTCACAAATTTTATCAGAACAAAACACAAAGTTTTTATTGTCGAATTATTTGTCTGATGTTAATGCAGCTTGTCTATGACACATATATGTCTATACTAAGCTTAGTTAAAACTGCAATTTATCTCTGATATAATCAATATTAGTTTCTATAGCAACTATTATTTATATGGGATAACATCAAACTTATTTTCATATGTTTCTTTTTTTTTTGTACATGGAAACATTTACATAAATTTGATTCATTAATATCTGAAATATAAAATTGAGGAATGTCTATAACAAATAATATTTTCTATTCAATAATGGAGCTTATACAATGAATAAGAGAGTAGGGATTGTGCATGTTGGACATCTTGATTTTAGTTAGATATGTAAATATGTTAGATAGTGTATTATGGTGTTTTTGTTTAGTTAAGCAATTCTGCAAAGTTTACTATGTTGATACATTGCAATTGACATTGAAAATGTTAACCAAATTCACTTATATAATTCATCTTTATTTTTTTTCTCTAGTAGGGGTTAGGTGGCTAGGCACTGGGGTACTAGGGAAGAAATTTTTTCGAATCCTTATAACAACTTTTTTAGGTAGACAATATGAATCAATATGACGGTTGTGGGATATTGAGGTCTATAGTCAATATTTCATTTTTGTCAAATCTTAGATATATGTTATATATATATTCTTAGTTAATACTATGACAATAAATATTGACTCATGGAATGTGAGAGGATTACAAAATAAGAACAAAAAGATCTCTATTATTCCATTTACTATTTAAATCAAAGGCTAATATTTGCTTTATACAAGAGACTCACTTGACTAAAGATGACTTTGATAAAGATAAAAAGAAGAAATGGATTAAAACGATAGTAGCAGCTGGTAATAGTACAAAATCAAGCGGGGTAGCCATTATAGTTAAAAACACATTTCAGGGAACTATTTCAGAGATGAAATATGATGCGAATGGAAGATGGTGCTACATTATTTCTGTTTTTCACAACATTGATAAGCCAGTCATATTCTTTAATCTATACGGCCCTTGTGAACAACAACATATCTTTTTTATTCAAATATATAATATTTTATCCTCCTTCAAAGATTATTATTTAGTATTGGGAGGGGACTGGAATACTATTATTAATCCTGACACTGATCGTACTAGTAGATCTTCCTCATACAATTTTCAAGCATCCATTGCCTTGGAAGAAATTATAATAGATTTAAACCTTATAGATCCTATTTCTCTTATAACACAGAATGATAAACAAGACTTTTACACATATTATTCAAAATGTTATAAATCTTGGTCAAGATTAGATTTTTTCCTTATTTCAAATGATTTTACTCATATGAAGTTAAATTACTCTCTTGAACCTAGATTTTTTTCTGACCACTCTAGAATATCTCTTAGTATAAGTTTGGTCCCACATTCACCAAAATTATGCTCATATAATAGCTGGACATTGAATAATAATTTGCTTTCAAAGGAAAATATACATAAATCAATAATTGAAACAATAAAAGAAACGCATCTTAATTTACACACATCAGATATCCCCTTAGATATACAATGGGCCGCATGTAAGGCAACTCTTAGGGGCATATTAATCAACAAAGCATCATATTTTAAAAAACAATATAGAAATAAAGAATTACAATTAAAATCAAAAATTCAAAATTTGGAAAATCAGTACAAAATAAGTTCCGATCCTTCAACATATGAATTATTGTTGAATTCCCAAAAAGAATTATTGCTTCTGCATCAACATAACCTTACCATTTCAGAGCAAAGGTTATTAGCTACATACTCTGAATGGGCACAGATTCCTTCTAAAGTGTTAGCCAGAATAATAAAAGGTAATCATTCCCTTCCTAGAATTTCGACATTAAATTATAATAACAAGAAATACAGTACTGATCAGGAAATTTTGCAGCTTTTACATCATTGTTCTCAGAGATATATTCAAAAGACAATAATCTTAGGAGTAAACAAAACATAGTGAATTTCGTCCTCTATTAAATTTCCTAGTTTAAATGAATCACAAAAGAACACACTTTCTGCCCCATTGACTATCAGAGAAATATCGGAAGCCATTAGTAGACTCAAAACTAGTAAATCACCGGGACCAGATGGCTTCACACCAATTTTTTAAAACTTTCTCATCAGAGATTTCACCTCTTCTCCTAGTAATTTTTAACCACATAATGATTCATGGTATATCTGATCTGTATTGGAATACCTCAAAAACCATATTAATTTTGAAAAGAGACAAAGAAAAATCTGATCCTAATAATTATAGACCTATTTCCCTGATTAACATTGATATCAAAATCTTAGCTTCAATACTTGCTTCTAGACTTAAAAATGTTTTACCATCTTTAATTTCTCTGGAACAAGCGGGCTTTATGTCACATAGACATTCGTGGGACAATACCTTGACAATTGATGCTCTTATTCACTTTGCCAAAAATGACTCAAACCCTATGTATGCATTAATTCTTGATGCTGCTAAGGCTTTTGATAGGGTTAATTGGGACTTCTTGTTTCATATCATGCTTTGTTTCAATATACCATCTACTTACATAGACTCTATTAGAATGCTATATAAAAATTCTTATACTTTTCTTTATATTAACAGGAAAATATCCAAAAATATAAAGATCTTTAATGGCACAAAGCAAGGATGCCCATTATCTCCTTTCTTATTTAATCTATATATAGAACCTCTATTATTATACATTAAGCAAAATACATATCATAATATTCCTAGAATCCTTAACACTAAAGTATGTTTGTCCGCCTTTGCAGATGATCTTATAATATATTTTCAAACACCCTGCTCAGATCTTCCCAAACTAATTTGTTCCATTGAAAAATTCTCAGAGGTTTCTGGTTATCAGATTAATATTCAAAAAACACATATTCTTCCCATAAATCCACTTGCTCAAGACATATATGTTTCCTGATTTCACTTTTCGGATAGTTCAGAATTTCAAATATTTAGGGATTCATATAAATCATAATGGTCTCTCCACATTTCAAAATAATTTGGCTAAAATATGGTCATTGATTATACTTGACTTGAACAGATGGAAATTACTAAATCTATCTCTTTTATCAAAAGCAGCTATAATAAAAATGAATATTCTTCCCAGATTGTTATTTCAATTCAATGCGGTGGATCAGATGATTCCAAAATCTTTTTCTCAAAAATCAATAAAATTTTGGCTAATTTCTTGTGGTTTCCTAAATCAGTAAGAATTTCTTACATTAAGCTAATCTTACCTAAAAATAAGGGTGGTCTTGGTCTTCCCAATTTTCACCTTTACTACTTGATTATCTCGGCAAACAAATTATTATCCATTTTAAATTTAAAGACTGAAGTTTAATCAAAATTCTATTTGGACAGAATTATGGTTTCAACATATTGCAAATAAAAACATTAACCCATTAGCTCTTCCTTTCCTTTCATTGGAAGTAATGAATAAATTTAAAATTCTAACTCTTTAAAACAAAAAATTATTGCTTTTCAAGTCTTGGTAAAACTTGTAAATCTAGAAAATATATTTCAATTAATGCAACCTCTTCACTTAAATCCTAATATCAATTTAGACAATATGTCTTTTAATCTTTCAGATTTTCCCTTGATTAAAGATCTTACAGTTTGGGATCTAATGCAATACAAGAATGAAACTATCTCTAATGTACAAAATTCTCAAGGTTAATATTAAATATCTAGTCATCTTACGTCAATTGAGAGATGTAATTAATGCTAAATTCCTACACATCAATATAGATAGCACCGATATTATCAACTATAAAGTGTTTTTAAAAGTCCTCATACTCCCAGAGAAAATGTTGTCTAAATCTTATAATCTCATAAATCAAATAATTCATAGTGAAGAGTGTCTTTTCTCTACTTATTGGGATAAACACAACTCTCATATATCTATAAATCAGAAACTCTCAGCTATCAAAAATACAATAGAATACTCGCCCTTCAAAAAACTCTTTTACACTCAACTAATGATAAACAATAATGCATACTTTACTCCTTCTAAGCTCAACAAATTTGATGCAAATAAATCACCCTCATGTTCTTGTTGCTCACACCCTAATGCAGATCTTTTACACATCTTTTGGTCCTGTCATCATTCACACAAACTTTGGACCTCCCTAAAAGTCCGTTTACAGAAAATGGGTTATCACAAATCCACCTTATCTTGGGAGACTGCAATACTACACATACCAAATATTTATCTCTCTAAATTGGACATGCAAGTGCTAATATACATATGTTCACTTATAAAATTATATATCACACAAAATTGGTTAGATCGCACCAAACTGAATTGGAATAATTTTAAAATTCTAGCCCACACATACATCAGTGCTAGAAAATGATAGTGAAAAGTCCCAAGAAGTCGACACATATTAATAAAGCTTTAGAAAAGGTGTTACATATTATTAATAGTGTATAGATGGCCACCCTCCTTATGGGATTTGTAGACCTCAGTCTCACTTATATCCTAATGCTTATTTTTTTTTGTCTTAGCTCAATACTTATTTTGATATATTCTTTGGTTAACATTTTGTATATGATGTAGATAGTTAAGTGTATATTCTCAAACTGCATTGAGACAAAACATTCATCTTACAAAATTGTGTTATCATAAATATCTCCCAATGTTTCATTTTTAAATATGTATTCTATTATTGCTGTTGCTGTTATATTTCTGTATTGTTCAAAATTCAATAAAAAGTTTTTTGAAAAAAAAATTGATCAACAAGCCAGTTAAGAGATAGAATGCTGCAGGTCCATTGATATCACATGAGCTGCTGTACAAATAGTTCAATCCCTGGCATGGATGGTAAATCCATAGATGGGGGGGGGGCATCTTGTGAACAATCTCTCATGGAGAAAGAGGAGTTTATGGCCTCTGTCAGAGGCAGTGGCACCTAAACTCACTACCATAATCTGGTGCTGGATATTGGGGAGAGTTAATCCAAATACAGAAGCCCCAGGTATGTAGATTTACCTCTGTGTAGGGATACCCATAAGTCTACTGCACCCCTTAGTCATTCTCCAAATTTTTACATCTGTCTGATTCACATTATATAGGTACATTACAGATTCACCCTCCACAGCCTTCTGCACAAGGTATGCAGTTAAATTATTTATTATTAACATGTCAATATTTGTAAACCTCAATTGCATTTATACTTCTGGTGCTGGGTCATAGTTGTACAGGATGTTGTGCTTTGGTTTATTCACAGATGATTATCTATCACTAGCACTGTGGAACTGACCCCACCTGATATTATCGGGATCTGCTGCCTCTGATAATGATGGTTGGATGTTCTGGCACAGTCCAGGGTTGTAGAGTGTGCACTGGAGACAGAGAATGTGACCACGGCACCACCCTGGAGTGAGCATGGACTCAGCATCTATGCCTGCAGATACCCCAGATACCTATACTTTACAAAGAGAGCAGGTTAATGGGAACAAGATCAGTTAGGGGAAATGTGATAACATATGTCAGAATCTGCCCCTAGCACCCATGGGCAGTGAAGTGCACATAGGTGGGTGAGTAGTGAGGCTCAGTGGAGACATGGTTACCACTCTCCTCTTAAAGTTGATGTACTAGTCGGCATAACACAGATTATGTGCATGACAATCATGGAAGTACAGGCTATTATCCCTACAGCTATGATAGGGACAGTGAGTGTGATGCAGGGTGTGTATGATGACTTATGGGAGTGCATGTCCCATATGTATGAGTCTTTTGATAAACTCAGTCACCTACTGGAAAAATGTTGTGTCCATCTGGCTTATGTGCTAGGCATGAAGGGCCTTCTAAGAAGCTGACCCACTGCTACATCTACAGATGGTAGCCATGGACATTTCCTTGCCTACATCTGTTCGGAAGATGTCTACACCTAGGACAGGACAATCCTCATGGCTGTGGCAGTGGAGACAATTTATGTCTCAGAACAGATGTCATTCATGTTCATGAAGCACACCAGTAGCTAGCCAGGGTCATAGCACATCCAGTGTAACTCCTGACAGAGCCAGATCTCACTAGCAGGAGTGTGCACAGGATGCTTAAATCTTTACCATGCACGCCCTGGACTTGTCAAGTGCATTTGTTCATATTGCTGCAACTACTGCTGAGGCTTGCCCCAGTAGACTCACACTCACATCACCACAGCTCTCACTATATCACACACAAACACATACTCATACACATATGCATATAAACATACACATGTACACACAGACACAGACAAACACACAGACACACACAGACACAGACACACACGCGCGCGCACACAACACAAACACACACACACACACACACACACACACACACACACACACACAAACATGTACACACAGGTGCACAAACATACATACAAACAAATATTTTCACTCATACCAGACCTTTACAAAACATTTTATGTTATACCTCCTCCCAAACACTTGACAGAAAACACTGCAGAATAATTTTTTATCATATATACTCAGAGCTCACAGATTTGCCTGTTAAAGGTATCCAGTCCATCTTCCCCACCTATGTAAATGATGATTACGTCCTGCCCTTTATATATTGTTATTTGAGTTGCTTGTGTCTGATGCACAGCATAGCTAGCCTATACATGAGCAGGCATTGCTTTTACTGTAGTGTATCTGCTTTACTCTTCTATGCTATGCTCTGAAGCTTTGCGCAAGCCACTGCCTCATTGCTATTCCCACAATATACTGTGCCCACCTCCAGCTGGAATGATCATACTCTGGTACTGGCTCCTCCCATGACTCACCTGACTCAGATTCCACTGCCTATGGTGCTAGGAACTGCTGCTTCTGCACATGCTCACATTGCTGTAAATGCTGCTTAAGTATAATATCATATAACACAGCACACATTGATACTATTTTTGCACATGTTCTAGAGTCATACTGCAGGGCACCACTGGATGAATCCAGATAGCAAAAACCAGGCCTTCAGCAGCCTGAACACATATCCAATAATGCTCTTTGCTTGTGACTGAGTATGGTTGAAGCCCTGTTCTGTTTAGTTTTTGTGGATTTCTTATGGGTGTCATGAGCCAAGGTTTAAAGACATATCTGGCATCTCTGAGAAGATGCCCTAGTAGGAAATTAATCCCCAAAAAATGTTGATACATGTCACAGGTGTGCCATATGTGGGAGCCATAATAACTAACTAAGTGCTTGGCCTGCACACACTGTTGATTATTCCCTGTGCATTGCAGACCTACTATCAGTTGATGAAGTGATATTCTATGCTTTTCACACATCTCTTTCCAAGTTCATCAGATGGGTCTATGGCCTCCAGTGCCTCAGGGAAATGGATTGTTACATAGAAATCCATCATGGTTTTGTCTCTCTCTTCTTGGATATATGGGAACCATAAACACTTCCCCAAATGCTAGGACACTGAATTGAGAAAATGATGGAGTATTCTTGAGGCACTATATCCCCAGTAGTTTGCTGAAGTTCCCTGTAGCTATTTGACATAAAACCAGACATAATTACTATCCAGTGGGATAGGTTCTACATGAATCCCAAAGAGGATTCAAACAAGGCCAACACATGTTCACAGTTTCTTGTAAAGTGACTGTATCTACATAGTACAGTACACAATGTTGGTTTTGTGGAATCCATGACAAGTTAAACACTGTTGGATAGCCTGGACCTCCAGGGGCAATGTTGTACACTATCTAGCACAGCCGAGGCAATCAGAGCCTCTTATAGATACATATTTACTAATGAGGCCGCAATCCTAACATTCTAAAATGATTTCCTTAATCAGAACGCAGTCATTCAGCTGAGGGCAAATATGCTGCAAATGCAGCCCTGTTGCACAACATTTATACATTTCTGAATCACTCCACCATCTTGTTTTGTCTAATTAGCATATACTGAATGACTGATTTTAATAAAGCTATTAGCATGTATAGCACTTGACTGTGCTGCCTGGCCTGCCTGACTCATAAAGCCTGTGTTTCTGAATTGCACACACCCTCCAAATAGTTGCTTATTGTGTAACTTCACTTAGCAGAATGTGGAAAAGCTTTTCTGTATCCAGCAATATACCTGATATTTGCCACAGGTATAAGGAAGACAACAAGGAAGTGAACTATCAGGATATATGATTTTTTAAAACATTTTGCTGAAAAATATTTAACCAAAGGGGTGCCAGTTCAAGCGTATTTTTTTCCTTACCATTAAAATAATTATTCCAAAGTTAGTTTTATGATTTAAACAGTGCAGAGTATAAAACTTTGCATGGCAGGCTGCTTTATTCCTCATAAAACAGTTGTATAGATTGTATTTTCACCATGAAGTTATCATAATGTCCTTTTGGAAGCTTTCTGATGAAAAGGTTATCTAGAGCCCAGTTTATGCACACAGACATCTGTGTGTGTGTGTGTGTGTGTGTGTGTGTGTGTGTGTGTGTGTGTGTGTGTGTGTGTGTGCGCTTGTGTGTATACGTGTGTCTGTCTGTGTGTTCTGCATGTTTTTGAGAGAACTGTTGCCAAAAAATCCATACTGCTTAAGTCTTGCAAATATTACAGCAACAGTATGTTGTAATTTTGTAATTTTTAAGAAAAAAATGTTCTTATGCATCCATAAGTGTGTAGCATGTAACAATTAAATCAATCAACATGGTTACAGATCACATGACTATTAAAAATTATACACAGACTTGTATGTTTAAGCAATCAGTTAATTAAATAATCAACACTTTTTGTTTGTAAGCAGATGTATGAATAATCACTGTTAATTGAAATGCTTCAAAAACATTATAAATTAGTATTGATTTAGAATTAACAGGCATTCACCTGGGAAAATATGCTGCAGAATACTGCTTAGATCATGTCTGACCTTGTCAAAGAAATGTAGCAGTTCCAAGGACATGCATATTTCACAAACTTTGAAAGTTTGAAATTCAATCCATCTATATACTATGCCTTTTTTCATAAGAAGACCACATTCAGCATTATTGGGTACATCAAATACCTGTTATTTATTTGAAAGTCAAATCAAATACAGTTTTGGTTCAAAATCATTACAAGTTCAGAAAAGTTTCAAAAAATGTGCACACTGATCTAAAACACATTCTTCTTAAATCATACAGAGTATAATATGGTTTTCAATCCCACAGGGTGAAAATTATATATAGAAATGAAATATCTGCATACCTTGCTGCAAGCAAGTAACTATCTGAATGACATAAAATTCTTTCATGCAGCAGTATATCAGCTAGTAAAGTGCATATCGGCAGGAAGGAAACATGAACTGAAAATCATAGCAGGAGAATAAAAATGCTAACACAAATCTATTTTCCTTCTGCTAACTAATTTTGCCATACTGGTATACCATGCACTGCAGGTGTATAGTTCCATGTATAAAGACAGTTGGAAAAGCATGATGGTGACTTATTAGGCCAGAAATTCCTGAAAATTGACAATGCATACAAAAGATAATACTCAGGAATTGAACAACCATACTGAGGAGGCAAACAAAATTATCTTAAAATGACATTGAGCAATGTTTTGCCCGGTAAGTGTACCGGCACAATTATGCAAACTGTGACATTTTATATGTAGACCTGCAAAGCAAACTATGGTGGCCAAAAGAAAACCACAATGGAGTGGAAACTCGTATCCCCCTTGTTTACACTGAATGTTAGAGGCAACAGCAGGAGACAACTTCATAAGGGCACATGTCAGTAGCCAGGGCAACATGGCAAATCATACTAGCAGCTTACCAGCTACTAGTTCAAGTATCCCATCATGCCTGATAACTAAAATACTAAAGCATGGTTCAACAGTTTTATTCCAGAACTAGCAGTCTATCAGTAATAAATACAGTATATTGTTTACACACCACATCAGAGACTCCAGAGAGTGATTTGTATGTCTATCTGAACGTGAGTGTAGAAAGTGGTCTTATTTTATCAATATCTAAGTTATGCAAATCCATAATGTAGAGGTTTTAGCCCTGATTACCCACCCCATGGCCCATTTTTGAATAGTAGAAAATATCAACTCCTATATGCTGATAAAGGTAGTCTGATTATAAATAATAGCATACAAATACAAGAATTGATGTACCACCATGGAACATTTTATTATTTTATTATTTATTATTTAAAAATAATGCTTATTTAAAAAATAATGCTTATACTGAACTATTGTTTTGTTGTTTTACTCTTTTCATTATGTTAATAAAATACTCCATGGTTTTAGTAAAACGTTATGAGGTGGTACATCTGCTTGTTTTATTTGTATGCTATTTTTGAATAGTAGCCCACTCACTGGGGGACTAAGCTAGGAAAGGAGAGGAATGAACTATTATAGGTTACTTTTCAATTTCAATTAGAAGGTTAGTTCATGACCCCTTCAGGAGTGTTACCTAGGGGCAGATCTCAGGTGTGTAGTCCATGCATTAGTATAGGATCTGGAGTACAAGTACAACCAAAGCATACATCACTCTGCAGGCATCATAAGTCCACAAAGGTGTGGAACAGCAATGGAATTAAGATGCCACACATTGCATGATGCTTGCCTGGTGGACAACAAGGAAATGGGGCTATGAGGATATAAAAAAAATGTATCCCAACAGACAGCTGTTGTGAACCTTGTCCTTTCCTTTTCAGAATCTTCAGACATCAGGAGAAGGCAAGGAATGAATGCATCAAGAGAGAATAGAGGAAAGATGTTTGTATAGGTGGGGTAATTCCCAACAAGAAAAGCAAACGAAGAAAAAGAATGCAAATTCTATTTATGTGACATACTAGGAGTGGAAGAAGAACTGCATTAATAAGACAGCATATCACATCAGAGACCAAGAAAAGGGAGAATCAACTTCCATGTTAATATTTTAGGAGGTTATAGGTATGGTAGATTTCAAATATGAACTATTTTTCTTGTGTGTGTGTGTGTGTGTGTGTGTGTATGTGTGTGTGTGTGTGTGTGTGTGTGTGTGTGTGTGTGTGTGTGTGTGTGTGTGTGTGTGTGTGTGTGTGTGTGTGTGTGTGTGTAAGACATTATTAAGCCACATATGGATACAAACCAGTGATAAAATGTGGCACATAACAATGATTATGTATACCCCCAATACAGCTGGACGAATCTTCTAGTTGGGGTACTGTAGAGATGCGACTCGTGTGAATTGCAAGCCTTCCGAAAATAGAAACAATATACAGGTTTGTACTAGGGTAACTGCCCTTGTGGCCCATTTTTAAGCCTAACCATTTACCCCAATGTGAGAATCAAACCTTGCCTGTAAGGTAAACATCTTAAGAATTAGGCCAGTCTCCCAAGCAAACATAAATTTTGTTGCAATGCTCTGTTAGTTAAATGTATTGTTAACATTGCAATGTTTAATACAGATTTAGAAATTTCGAGATATGAAAACTTAACAGTGTCTTACTAATGTATGGGCTAAAGTGTGGATAGAATAACAAATTGTCCTACATAAACTATCTTATACTTCTTCAAATGTGACCTAACAATTTACCTCTGTATGACTTACCATTGTCTTTTCATTTGGAACCATCATTTAATGTCTGTTCAGAAGAGTAACACATAAAGGAAAAGACAAACTCACTTACAGTGCACACACGTGTCATTACTGACACAACAATGAATGGTAAGGGCAGAAACCCCAGACTTCTCATGTGTAAGAAGCAATGGGCCCTGGGACACTTTCTTAATACTCAAACTCGCACAGTTAATGTCACGTTTTAACTCTCCTACATCAGTTCTCTGATGATTGCACTTTCATTTTCTTTCCCATAACTTGCACACGTTATTAGAATATTTTTCACACCATCAGCAGTGGTTTACATGCTACAGGTATCCCTTAAATTTGTGGCACTTGAGTCTGACCACTGACCACAAATCACCAAGCTGCCTACAATAATGCAATAATTTTCATAGGTAAGTGTTAGATTGTCAGGACCAGTGCTGAGATTTTGTTAAGTTGTAGTTTCCTCTGTTTTACTTAGCTTTCAGCGAGTATGGATAAGGCAAGGCCTGAATGCACACAGCTGAGCATATTCATGCATTCAACACATACTGAAACTTGGATTGCTCAGGCCATATTCTTGTTGCAGTTTCTATAGTCTATGGTTGGTCAGTGTCCATGAGTGGTTGTTGAAACACTGCTTAATCGAACAGCCAACTCTATAAGTGAACTGTACTAACATGCACACATGCCACTACTGAAACTAGATCATCAGAAAGGTTCACTCATTTAGTACCTGTGTACCAGTGATTTGGGATATTTAATTCAATTAAAATTACTTTTTAAATATTTGGTGCATATTCTTTAGATGCAGCTATCCTGTGGCACATATGCTGCAGACATTTCATGGATGAAAATGTCTACTAATATAAAGTAATAGTGATTCAGGCTACTCAGAGAAAATCCTCCCTTCCATTTTTTTCACCTGATATTTATTATCATGGTGACAAACTGAATTTTGAGACAAAGGTGTATGACATGTATGAAGGGGTTGCGAGGGTGGCCTAATGGCTAAGGTGTTTGCCTTACAAATACATGGTGCAAGGTATGAGTCTCACAAGGGATAGCTGGCTAGGCTTAAAATTGCTCACAGGGGCAGTTAGCCTAGTACTAATCTATGAACCTATAATCGCAGTTTGATTTTTGATGACCATCTGAATTGTAATGACCATATTTCAGCTTTCATCAAATTATTTTGTTTCTATCTTTGGAATAACTTGATCAAGCACTTTATTCCTTCTGACGACCTCCCTGTTGTGGTCCATATTTTAATATCTTCTCACTTGGACTATTGGAAAGCTTTACATTCTAATCTTCCAAACTTCGAAGTTGCACATTTAAAACTGTTGCAAAACTTAGCAGTATGTTTACTTTCTGGTGTTTCAAAATATCACCACGTCACTCCAGAAGTTCAGCAAAGTTTATACAGGATTCACATGAGTGAGTTGGGAAGGTGGCCTAATGGTTAAGGTGTTTGGCTTACAAACGCAAAGTTCAAGGTTTGAATCTCACAGGAGATAATTTGCTAGGCTTAAAATGGCTTGCAAGGGCAGTTAGCCTAGTACCAAACTATGAACTTAATCATGCAATGTAGAAAATCATTCTGTTGTATATTTCATTTCACAACTTTGATCCACCTTATTTGGATGGCCAGCTACAAGTTTATAATCTTTTTGGTTCACTACATTCCAGTTTACAACACCTTCTTGTTATACCAATGCACAATGTAAGCTTTTCTGGTTGTCATTCTTCCAGATTCCAACATTCTTTTTTATGAAATTACCTTTCTGGTTGACTTCATAAATATCAACAATTGCTGGTTTTGAGCATGCTCTTAAAACAAATTTGCTTGGTGTCACCTAATCGCGAATGTTTACAGCACTTTTCTATTATTTGGTTCTATATAATTTTGATGTTAATTGAGATCTTGAATAAACTTGAACATGAATTGTTACAATAAGTCCCTTTTAATAGGATGCTAGGTGAGATGGGGAGAAATGGCTCCTAAAGGAACACATAGCTGAGAGAAAGGCATATCGCAGATGACATGAGAATAATTATTACTGCCAGTGTACAAGGACGAAGGAGACATTCACAAATGTGATCAGTACGAAGCTATCTAACTCCTGCATGAATGCTATGAGTGATTGATAAATGAATATACAGAGTAGCAGAAAGGAAGACAGCAGATGAGCAGTTCGGATTCAGATCAGCATGTTGCACAACTGACCCAGTATTTGCAGTGAGACAGATCATTAAGAAGAAGCTAGAGATGAGGATAGAGTCCAACTGGGCATTCCTGAACTTGGAGAAAGAATATGACAAGGTCCCAAGAAAGCTGGTCTGGGCAGTACTGTGGTGATTTGAAGGATTAAAAACATAAGTATAATTAGTGCAGGCTTTTTACAAGGACCCAATGACTCAAGTATGAACAGAGTTTGGTCTCAAAGAGGGTTCCCAGTAGGAGTGGGTCTGCATAAAGTTTCAGCTGTGAGCACAATGCTGTTCATACTGGTGCTGGACTGCATTAGCAAACAGGTTGGATGGGACAGATCAACAAAGTTGCTGTGTGTAGATAATATGGTGTTACAGGCAGAATCTGAGCAAATACTTCAGCAAAGGATACATACATACAGATATTTCAAGCACAAGCCTAATGTCCTTCTAGCTTGCCAATATACCAGACATTTGTTCCCTTAATACCTGTCCAGGCTGTTTTTAAAAATATCTAAACTAAAGGTGGATAAGGGAATGGAATGCAAAATGAAGGCAAGTGGGATGAAAATTAGTGCAATTAAGAAAGTAGTAATGTCAGCAAATGGGGGAAATCAGAGGGAGCTGAGAATTGAGATAGATGGGAAAATAGTGGAACAGGTATCTGGGAGGGGTGGGTCAAGAGGAAGTAAATCTGAAGGAGGGGGGCAGTGATAGAGGGGCTGCAACTAACTGGCACAAAGTGTCAGGGGTAGTGTATGACAGAGGAATGCCAAAGAATCTGAAAGTAAGGTGTACAGAACAGTGGTGCTATGTATGGTAAAGAAACCTGGACAGTAAAGGCAAAGCAGTTGAAGAAGCTAGAAGTGATGGAGAAAAAAGTTTATTTGTCAGGTAGTTGTATACACACTGTGGGCAGACTGACAAATGAGGACATCAGAGCAGAATCCAAAGTAGCTCCAATTGCAGTGAAGGAAAAAAGAGAACAGATTACAGTGGTCTGGGCACATGTGCAGAAAAGCTGAGAACAATCTGGTGAAGAAGATTTGGGTGGGACAAGAAGAAAACAAGAGGAAATGAAGGCATCCAGAAAAGAGCTGGATGGATGGAGACCTACAACAGTCAGGTATGAGTGTTGAAGAAGGTAGAATAGTGGCATTAAATCAACTGAGATGGCGGCCATTGATGCAACACCCTGATCCCATGTTGAAAATGGGAAAAAAAGCAGGTTGATTATGATAACTAGGAAAGTAACTACAAAGAACCATAAAGTATAGCTCCTAATAAGTCACACAGACATTGAAAGTTTTAAGCATCAGCAAACTCTTTGATGACTGAAAGTCCCTTGATTAGAGTGTTGGTGTTGGAAGGGTGATTCAGCCAGATCAGGTTATCCTATTTTGATATTTTTATACATTTTAAAGCAATGATAACTTGTGAAGCACTCTTTTGGGGCAAGTCAAATGGTTACCCTGTAAAGGTCCAGTGATCCCAGTGAGTAGTACTGATTCTACCTTCTTAAGCTACAAATGCACCACTGGTTGCACTGAAAAATAAATTTAGACTCTGAGTACACTGAGCACACTTCAGTAAGAAGATGACTTTCAAAAAGTAGAACTCATGCTTTTGCTAAGTGTACTAGAAGTCTCCTTCACTGTCCATTCAAACTCATCTCAAGTTGTACTGGAAAAAAAACAGACTCAGTGCAACAAGGCAAATTAAGAAGCTATACTTTTCTTATTTCATTAAACTTGCTCTCTCTGTTAATGCATCTGAAGGCTCTAAATTGCACTAATCTTGCCAAAAGGCCATCTGTTCCATTAAAACATATGTGCATCCTTTTGTTAATTACAATTTGTGTGGCTAATTCGGGGGGGTGTCACATTAAGTCTGCTGCTCCTTCTAGGGTCTTCTGAATCTGCTGATTTTGATAGACACTGTTTCTTTGTGACTCCCAGAACCCATTCTGCTGAAATACACTGCCTATATTAATTTAATTGAGATCCCTCAATTCACCCTGTGAAGGATATGACGTTTGCCAGTCTTGCTGTAGGCTTCTTGACTTTGCTGACCCTACTGGACTTCCCAGTTGTTTACCTTTTTAATTTTCTTCACCCGTTTAATGCTTCTCTAGGCTCTGTGGTTTTGTAAAGGCTGTCAACACATCTTAAACTTTGGATTCTGTTCAGGTTTTCTGACTATTTTAATTCTTTTGTTGTTATGCTGAATGTCTTACCTCTTGCCGGCTTCCAACTCGCTTTCTCTCTCTCTCTCTCTCTTGCTCCACACACATAATTGTGCTGAGTACAGCTACATGTTTGATGTGAGAACTCATTAGTGTGATACTATTTGACCGGTCTACCAGTCAGAAACATCAACATAATTATTGTTGTTTGCTTACTTGTAGCTAACATAATTGCATGCCTTATTTTGTCTGTATTGTTTGTAAGACAAAGAAAATGAGTGACTTTTGCAGATGTACTGCATTACATTGAAATAAGAGGTGATTACAGTGATTTTGATTATTTTGTGTTGCATTAAAACAGAGGTAGTTTATGTTCGGTGTATGCTTGCCTTTTAAATCTTGTTCTGACAAATAAATATGGAACATTTTCTTTGAGTAATGATAACGGATTGTATGCTTCTTGCTGAATCTTTCTCCAGCTAACTTTCATGTGAATATTTTACATTCCTTACCCATGTACTGTGACCGCAGTTTACCAGTATTGTCAGCATGGTGTTCATGGCAATTTCTTGCATATATTGAGCATGCATGTACATAGGATATTGACATTGTTTGCCATCATACGATATAAGGTGACAGCAGAATTCTTCAGATATACCTTACTAATAAGAGTTGCGGCTGGCAATGGGTTTGAATGGTTCTCAGAGAGACAAGTTTCCATGGACTGCTGCATTACTTAGTGAAAAAAGTGCAACTATAAATCCAGTTTTGTGTTTGCCACATGATGAAAAATCTTGTTTGAGAGAGAGAGGGGGGAGGCATGAAAGTAATGAAGAAGGTAAAGAAGGGGACCATAGAAGTAAATGTGTTAGGGGAGCTGTTGCATGAGAAGACTGAGAAAAGTAGGAGTGTTGGGATAGAACAATAATTGTTAGATGCAAAGGTAAGTGTTGTGTGTGGGCAGAGACATCAGTAAAATGTGGCAGTAAGACCCCTGCTAGACATCTTGATGCTATAACTTGCTGGCAGCCCCCCCCCCATATAGTAACATCAGCCTTCAAGATTCCAAATGGGCTAAATTAAAAATGGGCATACATTTCCATTCCTTTCATGTAAATATAATGCATTATGTAACAGCATTAAAACAACCATTCTAGATTGTAAAATACAGCAGTTCGGTCCATTCACATTATTACATTAGTGTTTTCTTATACAATATATTATAAATTTGACCATTTATGATGCTCCAGAAATACACTATAATTAAATTCATAATGGATCTTTTTTCTGAAAGCTCTGAGGCATGATTGCATGCATACCTATAATCTGTCCCTGATTTTCAGGGACATCCCTGATTTTGACTCAAATTTTACCTCTGCCCCCTTAATCCCTCCTAAAACTAGTGATGTTTGGGGAAATGATTGTCCCCCAGATTCTCAATGTCCTGCATGGCATGCATGATTAGTGCAGGAGCCCTAGCAGGCAATATGTCTGCCGTGCGATCCAGGAACAGCCTGCAGGGGCGTGCACGAGAGCTCCTGCTCCAATCATGCAAGGACTAAGCCCTGGTATGCAAATCACCTCATTTGCAGGAGAAATTCATGCAAATGAGGTGATTTTACAATCCAGAAAGCTTGCAATAGTCCGTGCAAGACAAGTGCTATCTGCAGAAATGTACTCAGTTAGTAACAGAGTACATTTCTGAAAAATCCAAAACGGAGCTATAACAGCTCCAAATAAAGGCTGCATATTATTGAGGATGCATGCCAATGGCCAAGTATAAGGCCATTGCCATAGCAAACAATAAAAAAAATTAAAAAAAAAACTTTTAATTTTTTTTTTTTGTCAATCTCAGCTGTTTAAGCATAGGGCAGCAACGCACAAATGGGATCAGGGGGAAAATAAACCTAAAATAAGCATTCTAACTAAAATCAGTATGCCGCCATGCAAGTCAATGGCAGGCAGAAGACAACCTGGCCAGTGAGTAATGGTTGCCAAGAGGGGTGGCTCAGTGTGAGACATGTAACTATGCATTAGCAGGCAATCATATGCAAATGAGGGAAAGGATAGTGAATCCCAGTTTTCCCCAGCATGTGAGGCAGGTCCCAACAGTGTAAGAGTATGAATAGCTGGATGCAAGACTAAGATATAGGTGACATCATGGGGGGGGTGTCAGGCATACTGTAAGTGGATTGGATCCCTGTGGCTTGGGATTGCTTCTAGCTTAGCATAGCTAAGCTAGGGGGTGTGTCTAAACCTGCCTAGCATTCTTCACAAAGCCTAAGCGGGTGTGCACACCACGCACCGGGTTCTAAAGAAAAAAGAAAAGTAAACCAGGAAATAGCAGCTCTGTGCACATTTGAGCACTCTGTTTGTGCAGCGTGCCCCTGGCCTTAAACTGGAAGGCAATGGGAAGGGAAAACTGCAGTAGGAAGGTAATCAAGGAGAACTAGCTTAGCTGGTAGGTGAAATGTATCAGAATCAGCCAATCACACAGGCAGCAGACCAATCCAGCACAGAACACTACTATAAACTAAACAAACACCTTCCCCTCTGGTTTTTCCCACACTCTACACCACCGATGTATACAAGCAGGGAAATTTTAACAAAAAAAGCCTACAAAATGAGAAGGGCTGCAGCAGGCAACATAAAACAAAATGTGCAAGAGGCTGAGGGTGGTGAGGATGTGAATGCTGCAGAACAACCCACAGCGAGGAGACGGAGAAGAGTGTACAGACCTAGGGTAACCTACCAGGGGCTACATGAGCTGGAGATAGTGGAGCACTATAGGGTGGACAGAGACCTCCTACAGCAAATTGTTGAACTGTGCCGGCTTCACCTGACACACCAAACTGACCGAGGGGAACCCATCCCAGTGGATACCAAGGTATGTGTAGGCCTAGTTATACTAGAAACAGGTACCTCCCAAAGCACAACTAGGGATATCATGGGGATCTCACAGGCATCAGCATCCAAAGTATTCCACCATTTCCTGGATGCCATGTCAGCACATGCCAGTGAGCATGTATATTTCCTCAGCACACATGAGGTGTTGACCAGCAATATGCGTCTCTTCCACCAAATAGCAGAATACCCTGGGGTCATGGGTGTTATAGACTGCATGCACATACACATCAAAGCACCACCCAGTGAGCAGGGTAGCGCCTACATCAACCGCAGGGGCAGCCCATCCATCAACTGCCAGGTCTTATGTGATGCCCAAGGCATTATAATGAATGTGTGTGCTGGCTGCCCTGGAAGCTATGATGATTCACACATATGGCATCTGACGCAGCTGTACCAGAGATTTGTCAATGTGGACATCCCCTGCGGTCACCTAGTGGGTGATGCTGGGTACACACTGGAGTCATGGCTGATAACACCCATCAGAAATGCACACATACCTGAACAATGCCATAATGAGGCACACACACAGGCCAAACATATAATAGAGTGTGTGTTTGGGATGCTCAGATCACAGTTCCAGTGTCTGGATACATCCGGTGGAGCCTTGCAGTATTCACCAGCTACATGTACCCAAATTGTCATGGTATGTACTATGCTACACAATATGATCCTGCAAAAACAGCTGCAGCAGGAACAGCATGGGGCAGGGCCACACAGCCCCCCACCAATGCCAAGGCCTGCACAGGGACAGAGTGACTCGGAGGAGGAACAACCTGAGCCTGTCCCAGAATGCAAAGGGAGGAGTGCCCAGTATGCCCTGGCCTTGGCAAAGAGGCAACACATAGCACATGCACTGACACAGTAGGGACCCAGGGAATGACATCTCTCTCTGACTAGCACATACAGTAAAAGGGATGCCAAACATGACACTACCTGTGCTCAACCATGTATAGGGAGTGTACTATGTGCATCTGACATAGGCAGCCCTCCGGCACCATCCACAAGTCCGGCACACCCTCAGGTTAAGTCAGTCAACCTACCAATTGCTAAATGGAGTAGAATGTGTTTTTACCTGTAGCTATGGTATGGATGTGAGCATGCAAGGGAATTGGGTGGCCGAATGTTATGGCAGCAGACAGTAGACACCCATAGTGGCACCATGACATCTGTAACACATACTGGAGTAACCACAGTAGCCAGTACTACACAGGGTGACAAAACCCAATGCAGGAAATGGGCTGAGCGAAATGTGTGTCCATGAGACCCACACATGCCAGTCAGGAAGGTTCACATACCCAGCAACAGTCTCAGCCAGCAGGACAGGTGTAGACAAACCCAAACAGAGCCTGTGCCATGGCCCTAGAGTGATGGCTATGGTTACCCTCCCCCCAGGCCTGCACAGAAAGACCACAGCAGGGCAGGCAGTGGGATGTTAGTTCTGAAGGATCGGAAGTCAGACAATAATATGTAGGGCAACTAAAGCCACGATCTGTAGTACACTGGTATGCCTCTAGTCAGCATGATAGTTAGCAATACAGAATGAAATGGAGTACCTGACATACCAGTACAGTCATAGCAAATATGTACAAGTGTCACGTGTGCCCCCCACATCCTACATAGTAATGTAGTAACAGTCAGGTGTACCCCCCAACCCTGTGTAGAAATGTAGAAATAATCAGGTGTGCCCCCCCCATCCTACATAGTAATGTAATAACAGTCAGGTGTGCCCCCACCACTCCTGTGTAGAAATGTAGAAACAGTCAGGTGTGCCCCCTGCTATGCAGAAATGTAGTAACAGTCAAAGCCAAATGATCGATGGATACCCTGCAGAGACAGCATGCTACCTGTCAGTGTAAAACACAAAGGTTAGCACTGCAGCACAATCTACCTGAACATGATCCACACATTCAATACAGACGACCATACTGGGCATGCTCACTCACTTAGAGAAATGAAGGCAATGTCAGTCAACAACATACTGAAAGGTCATACTGGGCATGCTCACTCACTTAGAGAAATGATGGCAATGTCAGTCAACAACATACTGAAAGATACAAACCAAGAAAAGATATGTCGAAACTTCAACCAAAACAAGAACACGAATCCCAACTCTCCACACGTAATAGAATATATGATATTTATTTTAAGTGCGTTAAAATATCGATAGACTTTTCATCAAAGCAGATGACTTAACTTCTTCAGAAACTCTAAACAGCATCAAATAACCACCCTTTATAGTGTGGGTAAACACATGTATACATATGGCTACTATTCAATCCAGTATAGTAAGCAATACAGTTAATATATTAAGCCCAGCCCAAATAGAGAGAATAAGATGGAATAGAATAAAATAAAATAGAATGGAATAAACATTTATCTCCAATGTATGGAAAACATTTAACCAAGAAATAAGTAAAATGCATAAAAATGTATATAAATGTATATATGTATATGAGAAACCAGCAATAAAATACAAAAATAGAAAAATAGACATTCCCTAAAACGTTTGTCAAATCCAACTTTTGTCCCACTGGAGAAAGCTTCTATCTTATTCCCCATCCAGATTTTATTTTTAATTTTTAATAAATTATATGGTTTATATATTTCTTGTATAATTTGTATTTTTTGTTGTTTTTTTATTATAAAATAAAAAACAAAAAATAAAAAAACAACAACAAAAAATACAAATTATACAAGAAATGTATAAACCATATAATACATGTGTTTACCCACACACGTTTGCATTTTTTATACATAAACATTTTTACATACATATTATTAAATTATTAATTAACATTTACTAGCATATATGATTTTTACTGGTTTTAAATAGTGTTAAAATTATATCAGTTTAAATGATCGTGGTATTTCAAGTAGCGATTATTTTATGTTTTAATTCTAGGCATATGCCTTTAAAGTACTAATTGTTTAATGAATGTTTGGTATGGCCACACTATAAAGGGTGGTTAATTGATGCTGTTTAGAGTTTCTGAAGAAGTTAAGGCATCTGCTTTGACGAAGACTGCTTCCCCGGGCTTAATGACGCCCTTTCAATAGGTGTCCTTTTGAAATTAAAAAGTTTGGCGAGATAGTTTTTGATATATAGTGTATGATTATTATTACTATTATTTTTAAACACACACTTAAAGTTATGATACTAAGTAGCATTTTCTTTAGTTAAAGTTAGTTTAGAAACTAACGTTTTTTAACAATGTAGAAATGGTTACTTTTGAGTTTACCTGAAATAACTAGTCAAGTGCATTTTTAATTTTAATTGTAAAATACTTTTAAAATTTAATTGTTTAATGAAGCATTAACTGTTTAGTTTTGGCGCCTGTTTTACTATAAAAAATACGTGGAACTTGTTGCTTGATTGTTCTGAAGAAGGCTAACTATTGTAAGCCGAAAAGCGCTTTAACAAATTTTGTTAATAAAAGGTTCGTTTCCAGGTTGGTCGTGGTTTTGTCTTCAGTTTTACAAGTCTGTTTTTGTGGAGTCTACTTATTTCTAAGGCTGCTGATGTCACAAACCTAGAAATACACCACTGGGAAGGTTGTAGCTCAGTAATTTCCATAGTGTATCCTGTAGCTGCGTACTGCTGTAGTGTGATAAAATACCTTAAATAAGTGTTCTAACCCCAGACTTGGCAACTGTGTGTTTGTGTGAGTGTCTGTCTGTCTCTGGCTTTGTAAAAAGCAATGCTTTTTAGGGTACTCACACTCCTTACAATTCATATACTCAGCTTTGCCAATGCTGCTGATGTCACCAACCTAGAAATACACCTCTGGGAAGGTTTTAGCCCAGTAATCCCTGTAGCATGTCCAGTAACTGTGTACTGTTGGAGTGTGGCAGCTCTGGATGTTTTGTGTGTGTTCCAATGTCTGTGTATGGAGCAATGCAGTATAGGCTAGTCAAACGCATTACATATGAAATGCCCTACTTGGGTAATCCTACTGATGTCATCCATTGGGAAATACACCTTTGGGAAAGGAATACTCCAGTAATGTCCATGGCGCGTACTATAACTGCGTAGTGCTGTAGTGTAATAAACTAGTTAGGTAGGGGCTCTACTCCAAGACATGACAGGTGTGTGTGTGTGTGTGTGTGTGTGTGTGTGTGTGTGTGTGTGTGTGTGTGTGTGTGTGTGTGTGTGTGTGTGTGTGTGTGTGTGTGTGTGTGTGTGTGTGTGTGTTTGTAACTCATATCCTGTGTAGAGGTGGTTATGAGTGTGTGGCCAATGTGAAGCGGGATTTGCATATTTCTTATATGGTGGCCCTACTATATATCACAATGTCAACCGTACTGGGATAACAGATGTAAATAGTTGAGAGGCTAGGGTGCAAAGCCATACCCATACATGTGACATCAAGGCCAGTCAATGACAGTTAGCAACCCCAGTACTACCCAGATCACACCCTCTACCCATGTGTCATACACACACACACACATGCCTAGGCAACAGCTAATATGTGGGTAGTACACTGCATATTGGCCACCAATAGTGACTATGGAGTGATAGCAGTGGGCTACAGAGGGCATGTCACCTTGTCCATCTGTCCAATATGCACGTACATGCAGACAGTGCACCTCCCCCATGTTCCCCAGTGGACATCTGCACCACCTGTGGTGCCTTCACATAAGACTCACAATAGACATACCATGCCTGACAACATGCCCTGTATGGACAGATGCCACTGACACCAGGGAATGCTGTTAGCATGCTATCAATGTAGGTGCAGGGTAAACCTGCTGCCCATTACCAGTTCCTGCCACAGGTGGGCAAGACTGGCACATCTGATGATAATCCATGTTCACAACATGGGCCAGACACCCAAGGTACAGTTGCACATGTCACTGTACATGCATGGGGGAGGTGTGCACATCCTAGACACCATCCATGTCATGGACTAAGGAACACATACATGGCAGGTGATGCACAACATTGACCACACACAGTAGTCACTCAGGTGACTGGATGGGGCATAAAATACCCTCCTGTGTGGGCAAATTCAGAAACTACAGACCTGAGCCACAATGCAGACCATTGTCATGTGGCCTGATGCCAAGATATATGCACTACCTACCCTTGTATAGTCTGCTGGCACAGTTAACCACCACACACCCATGCAGGCATGCACCCATGTATGTCAGTACTGGCACCCAGTGCATATGTGTGTGTGTTGCATGGTGCGTATGGCCACATCCACACTCAGTACAACCCCCATGGACATACTGAAGCATGCTGTCCAATGTCTGACACCTTCTCATACTCTTTGCCCTTACGACCTCCATATGACCCATGTGCTGCATGTGATACTTGCACAGAGATGTATTGTGGCAATCCCACTATTGATGAGTTGTACTCCTGGCCATGCCAAGTGTGTCAATGTGTGTGCATTCCTGTGAGACTGTGGCTGTGTTGACGCTGGCACCTGTTCATGCAGACAGGCACGTGTACATCACCTACATTATATGTACCACATTCCTGTTGCAGATGTCACTCACCATCACATATATGTCCTGTGTGCTCCATAGCAGGTAATCCATGTGGCACATTCAGTAACTGCATCTAACTGTGATAGCATTACGTAGTTGTCGGGGTTTGATACCCTGTGCTGGTAGGTGTGACACAAACATGCTACAGTTTTAGTTTCCCACCCCTCCCTGACAGGTATTTGTCTCTGTCAGCCTCTCCCACTCCTTCTCTGGTGGATGTGGAGATCCACACCTGCTATACTTAGGCAGCAGCATGTGTATTTTAAGTGATGCTCATGATCAGCTGATGGCCTCTGCACAAATTGTAGCCGTCCCCTAGCTGATTGCATGTGGGTCAGCTGTGGTAACATTCCCATAGCCAATTGCATGGAAACACACTCAAATATGTAGGAATATCATGGTGGTCTTGGCCCTTTTCTTTCACTGTGAGGAGGAACTAGATCTGTTGTTTGGCAAACAGCATCTCAGATGGATTGGGGATTTACCTCTAACAACATACACTGTGGAAAAAGGGCAACAAACAGGAGGGGGTGTGCTTGACATGACTAGACTGTAAGTGCTGCTATACTGCATTTGGAGTAATGTTGGTTTGACAGTGTTTGGATATGGATGTCGTACATGTTGCAATACCTGCCATGTCAGTTCCATGTTTATGAGGAATCCCCATCTGCAGGGTCATCTGCAGTCTGGCCAATGTTGTGCCTTTGGTTTCATGCGTTAGCCATGGAGAATCTATCTGTGGACTGCAGAAGGTAGTGTGAGGATTGCAGTCTGTAGATGGTGAAGGCCGTGACAGTTATTGACTTCATAACCCTCATAGGACATATGTTGCAACAAACCCTGTTACAACAGTAAATGTATGAGGGTATCACAGCAACATGTCAATACTGGCCCTGTGCATGTGCTTTCAGCCACACCTCTGTCAACCTTTGTACATATGCCATGCATGAAATGGTGCATATGTGCTGTACACCATAATTAGTGCCATCATATCTGATAACAAGCCAGTGATATATCAAACTGCTACACATGTTATGTACAGTAGGGGTTATATTTCATGACATAACCTGGACAATCTCTGGATGATTGTACAGTACTTAGGTCTGTGTACTTATGGTGAATGTCGGCAGAGGGTGTATTGTTAATATGTACTTTAGCCTGTGTACAGACTGTGGTAGATGTCATTGTTCTAGCTCCCCTCCTATCTGATGCTACATGATGCCCCACTGCATGGTACCGCATTGGTGTATGGCTATACACACCCATGTCTATATCTATATATATATAAATAAATAAATATACATGTCATATATAGATATGTTGTATCTGTTTACAGATTAATAGATTTCCACACATGCATCTAGATGATGGTATACATTCTGTACTGTTGCATTACTGGTCTGGATGATGTTTCTGAAAACATGAGGGTTATGCATATCTGCCATGGCTTAGTGGTGAATCACTTTGTGTATGGTTTGCAGGGTCCTTGGTGGAGCTCCTGGTTTTGTTGTGGAGCAGAACACGGCCCGTTAGATACAGATAGCTTTAGGCAATTTCTAGCAGTTGTAAGAGGGTCTGTGCAGCGGTAAGCACTGCCTGCACAGGTTAAGCAATATAGAAGCTAACTAACTGTAAGTTACTGTAACCGGATCTTGGCTGTTCTTAGCTCTGTGCAAACCCACTTACAACTGCTTTAAAGTGCCTTAATCACTCTGTATCCAATGGCCCGCATTCTGCCCAGCAACAAAATGAACAGCTCCTGCAAGGCTCGAAACAAGGATCCTGCACACCATACACAAAGTGATTTACCACTAAGCCATGGCAAACATGCATCATCATGATGTTTTCACAAACATATCGTCCAGCCCAGGTATTCAACACTATGGGGAATGTATTCCACCATGTAGATGTATGTGTGTGTGTGTGTGTATATATATTTAAATGGATATAACATATATATATATATATATATATATATATATATATATATATATGTAGATATAGATATAGGAATATATACATATATGTATGCCAATATATACATAGATACGCATACATCTATAGATATATATGTATACATCCATATGTCCACATATATACAGCAATAAATATATATATATATATATATATATATATATATATATATATATATATGTATGTAAGCATATATATGGTTCACCTTTCAAAGGAAGAAAATCATTTCTTCGACAGCTGGAAGGTCGAAAGTAGGTTTTCAACACTACACAATCTTGGAATAGATGCACTGAATGTGCAATGAGCGAATGTCACTATGCATTCGCTCACTGCAGAACTGGCATTTTGTGTGCGGATTCACTATAGTGGGGATCGGGAAAATGTCCCTTTCCCCACTGTACTGTGATCTCAGAGTTAGAATATTAACGTGGGGGTGTGTGGGGAGGCCGCAGCCCCCCAGATGGGAGGTGCAGGGGGACTTGCCCCCCTGCATTACGATATGTATTCCAACTTGTAGTTCAGAAATCAGTGAATCTGCTTTTTGATTTGCTGAGTTTTGAAATTCGGTGCAATTCAAAATGAGTGATTCGTCCTTTCAGTTCGCAGAAAGGGCCGTGCGGAGAAACAATTGTCTCCCTTTCAAAGGTAAACTCATATATATCTATATAGGTATATATGGACATACATCTATAGGTGAAATTGGGAACATAACCAAAACATACATGCCAACATAGGTTCATAGGTTCATAGGTTCATACTAGGCTATCTGCCCAAGGGCATTTATAAGCCTAGCCCATAGTTATTAATGTGTCGGCCACCCCTTTAGTTTGAATAAAAAAACTATGCCTATCATTTTTCTGTGCTCACAGCAGTGAGTGACAGTAATCCCCTCCTATATCATCTCGATTCCATCCATTGGTCAAAACAAATTCCTCTTGGTCAAAGGGGCCCGCTGCACTCGGCCTCACATTATATCCCGGAATTTTGTTCCACAGCATAGGAGTCTCTGAGTCTGAAATCTCAGCACGCCCTTCCTTCCCTTCCTTAAGTCTCCGTCTAGTGTATTGTCAGGATCTAGATCTGATTGTTCAGGTGATGAGGGTAATCTGAATTGATCAAATCTATATTCATCAATTCTGTGCACAGGCAGCATTCACTCTGAGGCAGCTGATGAGACTGAAGCGGTGAGCTTGGGGCAGCATAGCACAAGACATATGACCCTTATTTTGTGATATTTTAACTTTTGGTGAGGAACTTTTGGGGCCTTTCTGGGGGATACAGTCCGCATTTCAATTGTATTCAATACATTCCATAATGGAGTGATGAGTACAAAAATGGATGTGAGGTGAGTGATGAGATAGATGGTCGATGACCTCATGTGGATCGATTCATGATCAATTTCATGAGGTGGAGAAGGGGCGAGTATCTACTGAACTACTAACTACTGTCAAGTCTGTAGACTCCTGTCGACTTTTCCCTGCTTCTGCGGATTGTTGGTAGGTACTACCGACTTTTAGGGGCTTTAGGGTTTGTCAATTTTTATGCATTTTATGTTTATGCATTTTTTTCAGCTCTGGGGAGGGACTATCCTCTGGCTGTGAGGCCCTTTCAGGAGGGAGCTCGTGTGCCAGTTATCTGAATCTGTGAGGTAGTTTATTTGGGCTCATCAACTGTCAGCGTGCACTCTTCTCTGTGTCAGCTTGTAGCCTTTGTACTTCAGATAACAAGAGGACGAACAAGAGTGGACCTGTGACCCCAGACCCAGTGACAGTGACCCTGTGGACATGGCTGAAGGAACTCTGACTCTCCAGCAACTCTGCAGGTTCAGTTTGGTAAACTGTGCTTGTGATGTACCTGATGACATCTGTATGGGGTTTTTTCTTTGATGTTTTGAGATACCTTCGTGTGGTGGGGTTTCAGGTATTCCCTCAGCCGGGGTTTGGCCTTCTGTGGTGATGGCCTTCAGATCTCATCGAAGGTCTCTGTCTTTTAAGAGGCAAACCTTGCCTCAAAAGCCCAACCATCTAAGATTCAAAAACTGCAAGTTTCTATGATCCAAAAGTGAGTTCTCCTATGATCCCAGTTTGCTTGTTCCAGAGGCTTGTCAAGTCCATGGGGCTTTATCTTGCCATTTTTAAGATATTGGGAAGCTAGTGGGAGGGTAGGTCCAGGCGTCTCCACCCTGGGGGAGTATCCTGCCGTGGGACCACAGTCGCACAGCTCTCCTAACCTGGGGTTTAAACAGCTGTAGTTCATGGAGCACAAAAATGGGCTGCTGTAACTGAGTTTTGTTGTGTCCTGCCCTAGTTCATGCAGTTCACACCATGCTGACAATCCCCGGGGGCTACTGGCTCCCCTTTTTGGGGGGGCTTTTTTGGCCTGGGAGAAGTTTGCACTGAACCTGTCAGCCAGTTGATGTCAGCCTGTTGTGTACTATCTGGACTCATCATTTAGGTTGAAGTCTGAGGGGTTCTGGGAGTTTTCTCATTCTGAAAAATATCAGTAAAGTTCACCTTAGTTTTGTCTTTTTCTTTTTTACATCATTTTGGTGTCTTTGATGGCATCCTTGGCGATAAAGATTGTTTTTTCTGATTGCCTTATGATTTTGTTTTACCTTTTGTCTCTTTCTTCATTTTCATGATTTTGTCTAATTTTTTGGTTTCAGCTTGTAGTTTATGAGAGTCCTAGTCAGGGACGCTTGCCTTTTTACAGATTTTCTCAGTTGTGTGGGGGCTGCCTCTGATACAGTCAGTCTCTTTTTTGTGCTGGATTGGATTATGGAGTGATTCAGCCAGTTGAGTAATGTTTTTGGTAGGCTTAGGGGGGATAAAGGAGGGGATGTTTACCACCAGAAGTGCTGGTAGGTGTTTGAGTTAGTTTTTTGCTCAGGATTGCAGTTTGTGGGCAGGTGAGAAGGGGCCAGCCAGATTAGTTTAGATTTTTTTGAGGTCAGTGAGGGGTATATTTATTAGTTTATTTTTTTGATTGGTTGTCTGGATGATGGCCGGGGTTGAACATCAGGATCCCATGGATGTGGATGCTATGATCAAGAGGGCATTTTTTTTTGTGGATGGTGACAAGATGTTTTGAGGCAGTTCGGTTCGAGTAGATGATGGAGTCCATGTTAGGGTAGTTTGAGTTTGTAGTGTTTGATTTGAGTTTGGTTGGCTTATCCCCCTAGGGTAGTTCAGGTTGGGTAAGGGTTTATCTGGTTGTTGAGTTTCTATAGTGGCATGTAGGGTACTGTTAGTCAGTCTTGGGTATGGTGTTTTGCACCTGGATGGTCTAGGAGACGCATGCCAGGGTTTACACTAAGGTTGGGTGGTGTGGGTGAGCTTATGGTTCTCCAGAACCAGCTCCTGGATGGTCTCCTGGATTATGGTTAATTGCACCTGATTGGCCTGTGGAAACCTGCCCGTGCTGGGCTCTCCTTTCTTGGTGGTGTTGTCCTTTGGTCACAGGACGGTATCAGGAGGGTTCCATATCCGGGCATTGGGAGAAAAGGCATCTTGATGAGGAGCAACTGAGAAGGAGCACAGACATCGATGTTCTCCTTTTCCTTGGCAGTGTTAGAGCAAGTGTCTGTGAATTGAGCCCTGCTAGGGAGGCACTATGGGAGCAGAAATCTTGGTGCCAGTACTTGGAGCATGGAGCTTGAAGATCCTTTGCCGCCCTTTTAGGGCGTGGTGGTGGCAGGTAAGAATCTGAGCCTGAGTCCCGAATCCTTGAAGTCCAAGGGAAGCAGCCCCAAGCCGAATCTTCCCAGGTGACACAAATGTAAGCCAAGGCTTAAGCCTGATCATCTAGATACTGCTCAAGGGCAGCATTCTATCTGCCTAAGCTACATATTCAGAGAGCAGATCCTGAACTGTGTATTCAGCTATCTGATCGTAGGCTCATCACGCTGTCCTTGGTCGTGACAGAATGCGGCAATAAATCACAGAACCATTGGTTGAGCCTTACCTTCCTTGACTGTTATGTATGGTGACCGGCCCGCTCGCAGCCACGTTGCCTTATGGACCAGTTTCTGGTGAGACAGGCAGCTTGTGTGACTGCCTCGATCTCTGCTCCTACTGCGGTGCGTCCTGATTGCTTTTGGCCTGTGGGCTGACACTGTTTGGCACCTGACTGTGTGGTGTGTGTGGCACTGTTTGGGTCTCTGAGTAGGTGTTCTAATGTTCGCTTTGGTGGGGTCGTGGTGAGTTGGCTGTGTTTTGTTTGCTTTGGTGGCCTGTGTGTGTCTATTTGTTGTATTATGTGTATGATTTGAAGGTGGATGTTGTGTATGTGTTGACTGTATGGCTGTGTGTGGTGGCCTTCTTCTTTTCTGCAGTGCCTCCTGACAGTCTTATGTTGTGAGAGAGCTCCATGATTGTTCACGTGAGCATACCTATGATGTATTTGTGTTTTAGTGGAGAAGGAGAGGATTGTTCAATGTATGAGGTGGCTAGTCCTATGTTTCCTGTCTGTAGGAGGCAGTGTTTGTTGAGAGAGCATACCAGCTACTGATCCCTGACATATTTGTGAAGTAGATAGGATTGTTCAAAAGGGAGGAAGGAAAGATTGGTTTTGGCTGGTGGGGTTCCCAGGGTAATAAGTGCCTTCCCATTGGTGCAAGTTACCATGCACCATTAATGGGTTTGAGAGACCCAAACAACATACATCTGGCACGTATAGGTATCCCCCCCCACAGCCAAACATGTCTGGCCTGCAATACACTACCATCCTTAGCAGATCCCATAACCAGGACCCTACAAGACAAGGACAGTACATGTTAACAGTATTCTATCCCACCTGTAGGATGTCAGGCTGGTATTATTAACATATCATGCAGTACAGTCAAGTGAAGTGTCATGCTTGAGGGAACCCCCTGGGCAGGCACAGTAAGTAGCTGGGATCCCTCATATGATCCAACAGGCATACACCTGACAATGGATTCACCAGTGTTGGCAAGAACAACCACAATTCCATCATGTCAGCTGGGAACTACCACCCAGCAGCATGATGAGCCTGGTCTGCAGGGACATGGAACATATCAACAATGAACCTATGGCCAATGTCACTGGGAATCTTTAAACCAGGGACCCCACCAATGTTGGACTTGTCAAAGGCAGAGAATACAATCTGAACCTGGTATACCTCCTTGACACAATCATGACAGGTGTAGATGAGAGCTAGGAGGTGAACACAGCCTATTTAGATGATAACAGGCTTTTGTACACCATCCCACATGTAGTAATGTGCGTAGATGTTAAGGGTCTACCTCCATTCACAGAATATGTTTCCCCAGGACTGCTTGGCAATTGCCAACATTCCACAGGTGCCATCCTGTGGACATACAGTCCTTCACAGGTCATAGATGTGTCAATGCCCACCTCCACACTGTAGAGGTGTGCAGCACTACTGGGGTTGCTATAACTCACTGGGTGTGGCTGTTGTGGACACATCCACCATCATTGCAGTTACTGTTGCGTCTATCCCCCACATAGCTCTCTGTAATACTGTACAGTGTATATCAGGTTGGTTAGTTGTTGCTTTACACCATTCACAGTAGTAGAGTGCCTCACATCCTCCTAAGGGTAGGGCTGTACCACCAGCATTGGCACACCCATGTCAATGAGGTGAGGAACGTAGTAGAGTGGGGAAAGGGGCATACACCCTGCTGTTGGCATGTTCAATGTCATTCAAATAGTAGACTGCATATATACCAATGTGTGGCTGTGCCTATCCTGTCTTGGTGGGATTACATGGGCAACAGATGCATTACCTGCATGGGGCATACCTCCATGTGTACAGTCTTGTATCTGTACTGCATCCATACCAAAGGTTCTGTGTGTTGTACCCAGCCATGTCATGTGTACCACCCACTACACTTACTGGTGTCCACTGTAGAAGTGTTGCTGACACCACTACACCCATCAGCCATGTGGCAAATGGACAACCACAACACAATCAGAATAGATATTGGTGAAAACAATACACCATTGTTAATTACAGCTATAATGCATCATGGCTGCACAGCTACACCTTCCAGGATGTTAGCATTTCACTTTACTGCTGACAACATGCTACATAGCATTCCACTTCTACACTGTTGTACAGTCACCCTGTGCATCAGCATCATGTTAGCCTGTCCCTGCATTGATGTTGCAGATGACAGGTTGTGGCACAGGTATCATCATATGCACAGGGTGTGTTGTTGGTTTGCCAGAGGCCTAGGCTGAGCCATGCAATTGACAACGTGCGTGTGTGTGTGTGTGTGTGTGTGTGTGTGTGTGTGTGTGTGTGTGTGTGTGTGTGTGTGATGGCTGAGTAGTGTTATGGGCCAGTGGTGATGTCGTGTGTAGCTCTCAACTGTGGGCCTATCCATATGATAGCCAAAGGATTGGCTATTAGATTTTGTTTGTGCACCACACAGATATTGTCCCAGATATATCAGTGGCATTCTGTCTGTTGAGTGCTATCAGTACATAGCTCCATCCATTTTTATTTCAATGTTGTATTTCTGCATAAGGGTATGTTGCAACAAATCCTGTAACACCAGCAATTTCCAGGGTGTGTAACAGCAATAATGCAAATATGGCCCTATGTTCCTGCCTGTCCTCCACATGTATGTCAGTCTTTGTCCTGCTGTGATACAGACAGGGGTTGTTAGGTAATGGCCTACAATTATTTACTGCTAACATTACTGCTATCATCCCAGACATATCATGGACTCCCACACCAACTGTTGGGCAAAATCCATATATATGGGGGCAACAGCTGGACAAAACATATGTGCCCTTGTGCATTCCAGAGGTCAGTGTGTGGTACACAGTGTTCCTTGTCCTTGTACAGTTGTTTATGGGGGGGGGTTCAATGCCATTAACCTAGGCTGTGACACTTTTTCAGGGATATAAGTGTTAAGACAAGGGTCATTCAGTGTGATAGTGAGATGTTAGGTTGAGCAATGTTATGTACGAAATACTGTGACATTACCACAAGTGCTACATTTCCCCCTAGGGTTTGACTACAGTAATTGTTGATAGTTACTTATCTTGAAGTAAAATACTGTGTCTACTGTTGTACTAGTTGAAGGCCTTGGCCTGGACAGCATAGTATGGTATAAATCCACATTGCTTGCATCTACTGTTTTGTGTGGGGTTTGCATTCATCACTGATTACTTATTTCAAAATGTATGTGGTATAAGTACTGGCATACATTATTGTATGGTACACAAATAAAGGTTTTCTGTGTATGCATACCTGTGTGTCATGTCATGTCCTTCGAATTGTGGGTGGGTATAAGTTTAAAGTAAGTATTCTCATTTGTGGGAATGGTTTCCACACTACACATTTCATAGGTGCTCGTTACAGGGCTTGGGGCTGAGGGATATACTTTGCACCTAGTACTTCCACACTACTTCTGCATATATATATGGCTACTAATACCTTTTGTCTGTGTATATGTGTGTGTACCTATATATATCTCATATAGCTATACATATATATATATATATATATATATATATATATATATATATATATATATATATATGTATCTATATCTATCTATATATATATATATATATATATATATATATATATATGAACATATTTATCTATCTATATACAACTGATGTAATATGATTATTTGTGAGTCATACACACACACACACATATATATATATATATATATATATATATATATATACACATATATATGTATATATATATATATATATATATATATATATATATATATCTACATATAGCTGTCTATCTGTCTACATTTACAGATATATATCTGGTCCATATGTACATGAATGTTTGGCTCATATTTTGGCCTGTACCTCATTCTCTTGGCAATTGACATGGATGATCGCAGCACTGAAGTCAGTAACTAGTGCCGACACTTTTGTTTCAGACTTCATCACCTTCTACATATGTGTTCTAATACATGTAACTGTGTAACTAGCAACATTTTAAGTGTATTAGAGCAGGAGTTGACATATATCCCTATTTGTACCCACATTGTGGCACACTTTGTCTAGACTTCTTGCAGTAACAGGTTGTGTGGTATGATATTACTACCTTTACTGTACTGTTGACTGATTGTGCTGGATGATATGTTTGTGAAAACAACAGGGTTATGTATATCTGCTATGGTTTAGTGGTAAATTACTGTGGGTATGGAGTGCAAGGTTCTGGATTCGAGCCTTGCAGAGGTAGTTTATTTTGTTGCTGGCCAGAACACGGGCCATTGGTTACAGAGTGATTAAGGGACTTTAAAGCAGTTGTAAGTGGGTTTGCATGGAGCTAAGCACAGCCAACTTCCATTTGCAGTAACTTACAGTCAGTTAGCTTCTATACTGCTTAACCTGTGTAGGCAGTGCTTACCCCCACGCAAACAGGGTGAAACCCGCTTACTGCTGCTTAAAAGTGCCTACTACTGCTTACCCCTGAGCTAATTTCTTTAAAAGAAAAGAAAAAGGGGTGATAGGAAAATGGTGAAAAAGGGGCACAAAGAGGGAAAGACAGTAGACAAGATAGCTAAGGATGTGCAGGAAGGGTGTAGGGAAGGTCCATAGCTGTCCATTTCTTCTACAGCAACAGCTGTGCATATGCAATGAATTTGGAGGTACATATGAACACTCTGACTCCTGGGAGAGGGGTGAGGACAACAATAATATGTTTTGATGCCAATTAGACCAGATTACATGTGTCCATTGGACATGTGTGCAAAATGAACAGCTATGTATGGGGCGTGATTTTTTTTTTAGAACAGATTGCCCTTTTTTAGTTTTTTAAAGTGAGAGTGGGATGTTGGGGAAGGAGAGTAGGTATGCTTGGGAAGGATAAATTGGGTAGGATGACAGACAAGACAGACAAGACAGCATACAGGGGCAGTATATGACACATGGAGGGAAACACCTTGGTTAGGGAGGGGTGTTTGGAAGTCTCAAGCCCATGGGCCCCCAAACGGAAACAGTGGGACTGAGGTCCCCACCGATGGGCAGTCACCACTGCACCTTCACAGCCCCAAAGTTAGCTGTGCTGGGGGCTGTGTAGGAGGGGCAGGCTCACCCTGTAATTGCATCACTCAGCCCTCAAGCTGGCATAGCCAGTCTTGAAACTCCATATCCAGCTCCCTATGCACTATGGCCTGGACCTGACAACAAGTGACATGTTCCTCTCCGCGCCCGCTCCCGGGGGGGGTGAGCCCCATCCCCTGCGGTGGTTCCACCTGAAGGTGACACAGGGCCAATGGAGGAGGAGGTCCCAGGCTAGGCCCCAGATGTACTGGTGCCCGGTGCCATGGCCAGCTGAGGTAGGACAGGTGGGTCCGCTGGGACCAGCCTTCCCATACAAGCTGTGTTGTAGCAGGTTTATGGCAGATATGGGTTAATAATATTCAACAGCATTCGGGATTAGTTTTAACAGCATGCATAGGTATTCCCATTAACCCAAAACACCATATTTAACACAGATGCAGAGCAAGCAGAACACATGCATATATAGGAACAACAGTAGCCATTACAACAGCATGCAGGTTTCCTTGATGGCAACAAACCACCAATATGGGTGTATTTTAACATGGCATATGCATAGAAACAAATGTGAATATTTATAAACCATTAGGACATATGTCCCAACATAAATTTGGAGTGTACACGTACCGGTTGAGGTGTGTCATTGTGTTATTTTTTGCACATATGGTAGGAGTGAGAGAAAGATTTAATTAACAACTAATATATCCTTGTAGTTTTCATAACATTCTTAGTCACTGCAGTGATCTTTCACTTACATGTATTTTTACACTACCAAATGGCCTTATATTGTACACTGGTATGTTTATAGATTATTATATACGTGACCTGTGTCTTACATACAGGCATGACAAGATGCAGGTGTTAATGTAACATATGTTGAGAATTGCTGTCATACACTTTGGGTGAGGTGCTAGAATGACAGGTCTGTTTTCATATACATTCTCTGAGTATGTACACGTCTGACTATCAGTTATATGTCATTAACAGCTGCCTACGTTTCTTGGATCATCACACTGATTAGTCAGGGGAACAGAGTACCAGGCTGGTGATGTGGGCCATTTAGCTGGACATGCTGGACAGATTAGAACAGTTGTGGGGTATGGATATTCGTGCAATTTTCTATTTGAGCCTTCTAGCAAATTCTGTACAGTTGTTGGGTGTAATTATGCATACAGCTTTCTATCTGAACATTGTTACAAAATCTGTACAGTGTGGGGTATGTTTATGCATACAACTTACTAGCACTCCTGGGATTCAACCCCCTGCTGTGTGTGACAAATAGAATTACAGTTAACATCACAGTACACTGTGCTATCAGGGGAATTGATGTGAAGCTTTCTACTGTTTTCTGTGTAAGTCTCCCTCACTTGTACAATATGACTGACCTCTTGACACTTTCAACATTGTTATGCAGAACTTCATACACATTTTATCTGCATACCACAGTGTGGGGAACACTGCTTAATACAACAGTACTATGTATGGTATGCAACAGTTCAACAACATATGACAGAAGAGTAAACAGAAGCACTCCAGGGCTTATACCTTTATTCACATGATATTACACAATTATTTCTACTGGTATGACATTTTCTAAGGCTCTTATATTTATTTGTTCTGACAGTGCATGCTGAATGATTACTAACCTGCCTCATGATGCAGCCTTTGCAACCTAGCATCATGGGCTTGCTGGTTCGTAGCCCACTCATCTGCAGCTGTCAGAGAAATACAGTGGTATCCACCGTTCCAGTACACCCCCTCCCTCTGCCGCTTCAGGTCAGCATGGTGGTGGCTGACCTGCTCACCAGTCCGGGGCATACCTGTGTAACTGGTGAGGTCACGGCGAGACTGTCCCAGGCCTCCATTTTATACTGCAAGTCCTGGTACTGGCCTTGCAGTAGTCTCTGCTCATGGTGTTTTACCAGGAGCCATACCATAAATTTTGACTCCTGGATGCCCCAGCGCTGCACTCTAAATGGAGTGCCTTCACCCACACCAGCCATTCTGCCTGCAGTAGGAAGCTACAACCAGTTATGGGAAGTATTCCCACCTGTGGTGTTTAAATGCGGCCATTTACCCATACTTTTCCATGACTGGATGGTTTTGAAAAGGCTAAGCTATGGGCACACCTGCTTACTTAGGGTTGGCAGTTCTTAAAGAGGTATTCCACTAGGCAGATTGAACTGGCTCTCCTACACATTGCTTACACTTACTGAGTTGAGCTGTGCTGCAGTTAGCATTGCTTAATAGTTAATTAGCACTATATTTGTCTTTTGGCATTGATTTCTTATTCAATACGGGTTATATATCGTGTCTGGTATCCGTAATTCATGTGTACATATACTGTATGGGGTCCTACGGACTTCTACACTTTGCTACAATAACACCTCAGATCTATGCTTACTGCAGTACTCCAGTTCACATATTTATGTTCTGTGGCAGGTTATACAACATCACACTGTACATTGATTTAGTTCACATGTCTGGTTTGATTTTCCTGTGGTGAGGATTAGTTTGCTGATACCTCACTTGCATCCATTGCTATGATGGCTTAGTGATTAACTACTGTGACTGTGGTGTATAGGGTCCTGAGTTCGAGCCTTGCTGAAGCTGTTTGTTTTGTTGCTGGTCAGAACACCGGCTGTTGGATACAGCGTGATTAAGGGATATCTGAGCGGTTGTACATGGGTGTGCACGTGTTTGTGCAGAGCTAAGCGATGCTAACCTCCGGGTGTGTTTTCTTACACTCAGCTAGCTTCTACTCTGCTTAATCCCTGTAGGCAATGCTTAACCCTGAGCAAACACACGTACACACGCTTACAACTGCTTATCTATGCTTACTACTGCTTATTTGTGCTTGCACCTGCTTACTAGTGCCTTAGTCATTATGACACTGACACTTCACATGTGCATTTTATGCAGTACTCCTGTTCAAATAAAAATGTTATTTAGTAGGCTATACAGCAAAACGATGCTGATATGCAGATTTCCCTAGGAAAATGGAATGTGCTGCAGAGGGAACTAGAACCGGGAACACCTGCTCATTAGACAGATGTTCTGCCCACTACACTATTGCTGCTCTGCTTCCTCTGCATATGTTTACCTTAATGTTATACCCATGCTCCCTTTCCCCAGCCCCTGAGCTCCACGTACACAGCATCCATCCATTCTCCAGTTACTAGCCCTGCCATACCACACCTCCATACATTTCCCTCTCTGCACGTCTCGGTGCTCCTCCATTATACTGTCTCAATGCAACCTTCTGCAGGCTCTTCATCCGGTTAGTCCACGTACGTATGAGACTCCTCTTGATTCTCCTCCAATACTGGTGGACACATCTTTGTGACCCACAAAGTCTGATTCGTCCTGCCAGGCTACATACGTTTGGATACAGTTGCTGCATTTAGTTTTAGGGATAGACCTGTTGTTGTGTCATGAGTAGACTTTGCTGGTCTACACTGTTTCTCCCACTGGTAGCATCCTGCCAGGGGTTTGAGATGCAGCGGTGTGCTCACACACTGGACTAGCCTCATCTCTCAGTTGCGTGGATGAAGCACACCCCCACGGCGTGCCCCATTTTTCATTCCTTTCTTCAGTATTATGCAAAACTACTGGTCTCACGCAGTGTTCATTGATACTCATAGACTGCTCAGAATACTGTGATTGAGCAATGTGTACATGTTTGCTGGTATTAATCTGCATACTTACATACATTTCCTGTACTGTTAACTGCCTGTACTGGATGTTATGTTCATGATAACAGCAGCTGATTGTCTGTCTGCCATGTTTTCATGGTAACTCACTTGGACTATTATGTGCTGGGGGGGGTGGCTGAGAGTGCTGATCATTTTGTTACTGGGCATGATGAGAGCTGTGGCCTACAGAGTGCATAAAGTACTGTGGGGGAAGTGTCGGCGGGTATGCGCTGGTGTTCTCAAGGCTCAGACTTGGTGACCTCCGGTTATGGCGTCTTACACTGTGTTGGTCTCCACATTGCTTAACCAGTGTGGGCATTGCTTATTACTGCTTAAACAGGTGTAATCCCGTTTGCTGCCGCATACCCCTGCGCTACTTCATTAACATGTCGGTATGATACATGCTTAAGCCAGGTGTACATGTCAGGTATGACTGTTGACAAAGGTCAGTATAAGGTGAAGTGGGATTGCAGCTTAGCAGTTCTGGATAGATTACACTCAAGTATTCAGGTTAGGTTTAGTTATGCCATACCTGTGTTGTAAAGTAGATGTGAATATTGAAGGAGTAGGTAGGTAGATGGAGGGGGGACATTTTAACTGTATAGTATGCCGTTGGACTGATTGGTGGAGAAGCAGTAGTGCAGGTTTGCAGGATGCTGGGATTTGTATGTGAGGCAGGACAGGAGGTGTCAGTGTCACTAGTTGGTGAAGGGGTATGGAGTGTTAGTTGTGGGGGGTGGACTTCACCAGGTGGTGAGCAGGTGGTGATCCAAGTGTGCTTGACATTTCCCTTCATGTGTATTTGCATGTGTCGTGTGGGACAGCTGCGGTAATACACGTGGGTTGGGGGCTCCAGATTCTACCAATATAGTTGTGATGAGGGTGTCACCTACTTGTGACTGTTAACATTACCAGTCATAAAACAGGGGTCGATAGGTAAGTGGTGTTATTGGGCCACACAGAGGGGCTGATAGTAGGGGACATGTCCAGGGATGTGCAGGAAGGCTGATGGGAAGGTCCACAGCTGGCCATTTCATCTACAGTGACAGCTGTGTATATACCCTGCATTTGGGGGTAGGTTTGGACACTCACACCCCTGGGTGGGGGAGGACAGCAATAATACCTTGTGATGCCACTTTGTTTGACTTACATGCCTACAGTGGGGTGTTGCGACCATATGTTCTTTAGTGTCATTTAGTGGGTTTGCAACAACACATTTGGTTATACCATCCTTTGCCATGTAAACTAGGGTTTGTTGCAGTGGGACTTGTGCCGGGCATGGTTGCTCATTAGGCGTTGTCTCTGCCCAATGCACACTATTGCTTACATCCCTGGACGTGCCACATAGAACTGTTCCAGCCAACACCTGCATGGCTAGGCCCATAATTACATACCCATAGTTCCAACCTGCACATCCTCTTCAGCAGTCTTCCTTACTCCGGTTGCAGGTCAGGTCTAAACACACCACTACACACTGCTCACTCTACGCTTCTCGGGACCCATCACATACGTTGCCTTGCCCCATGGGTCAATAGGCTTCCCCAACCTTGTAGTCCGGGAACATGCATGCCATGTCATAGGTTATCCGTGTAATGGCTGGAAGCCCAAATAGCCATTACATTTTTGGGCTGTCTTTGTTTCAAGATTAGACTTGGCGGGTCTCTCCCACTGGTAGTATCCTGCCTATAGTCTGGGATGCAGTCGTTTGTATACTTTTATTGTGTGTTTGTATGTTTCACCTGTCTGGCTGGGGGAGGGTTGATGCTACATGTTACACGTTTGTTGATTGGGCCCCTCCCCATTGACATGGCCTGTGAACATATGTAAGTCTTAACTGCTGTATCATATCCTACCTATATATCTCTGTATATTTACACATGCACACACATATATTTATATATATCTATATATATATATATATATATATATATATATATATATATATATATGTATATTATATATATATATATATATACATGTATATATATATATATATATATATATATATATATATATATATATATAATATATCTGTATATGTATGCATACACACACACACACACACACACACACACACACACACACACACACACACACACACACACACACACACACACACACACACATATATATATATATATATATATATATATATATATATATATATATATATATATATATATATATATATATATATATATATATATATATATATCACAACATGTGGATGTATGGGTGTCTGCATATGTATATATTTATATGTGGGTATTTATATATATGCCTGTCTATGTATGTCTACATTTGTGCTACAGAGAGGAAGAGGTATATCTCCATGTAGTTATGGGTATATATACACACACACACACACACACATACCTCTACATATGTAGCTACATATCCTGTCATGTTTCCTGTTATTGCTGAGTACTGTTTCATGTGCATACTGGACAACCTTGTGTGCCACGTATGCTTTGCGATACCTACAACTAAATCCATTAGTGTACACAGAGTCACGCATGAAATCTATTGTTAGTGCCAGGTAATCATTCATCCAATGCAGGACAGCCCATACATTGGGTATACAATTTTCATCTACACCCAGAATTACATAGGTAACCATGGCTATGTGCATGGACTACAGCGTGTGCCAAACCTAGGATACCGGAGACAACATACGGGATGGGTCCTGAGGGGGACTGTGGGGAGGGGGTAGCAATGTGTGGTGGTGTGGTAGCTACGGATCGGTAACCAGGGTTGAGATGGTGGCTGCGTGTGTGCAGCGGGTGGGAGAAAGCAGAACTGTGGGCAATGAATATATGGGTCAGGGATGGCCTTGATTGGATGGGCCTGTTCTGCTCGGGCCACCTAATGGATGGGAGAGAGGGGGATGTGATGTCAACATGTGGAACATGACCGAGGCCTAATTTAAATCCCTATTTCAATGACACACGTACATTACATTGAGCTTGGTAGGGTTTTGCAGGGTGGACGTGTTTCTCTAGGCAGGGGGTATGCCAATTCGTATGTGACGTATATTGTTTGGGGCCTGTCAAGGCCTTTCACGGTGCATGTGGACATAAATGTGTCTGTTAATCTACCATTGTTATCTACAGATGTCTGGCCATATATCTGGCCATATATACCTCTGTGGGTGTATATATTTGCTTAGATATTTCTAACCTTGTCGGTATATACCTATGGGGACATTTATCTGCATACATATGTGTAACTTGCTGTGTATATGTGGACGTATGGATGTTGACATATATATGTGCAGTTGTCGGCATTTGCATATATATCTGTTCATATATTTGTATATATCTCTGGATATTTATATATATATATATATATATATATATATATATATATATATATATATATATATATATATATATATATATATATATATGTATATGTGACTACATCTATAGATATGTTGTATCCGTTTAGATAGTAATATATTTGCACACACACGTACATCTGGCTGTAGGTATACATTCACTGTGTTGTTTAATGACTTGACTGGATATGTTTCTGACAATATCAGCATTGTTAGTATCTGTCTGGCTTAGTGGTAGATCCCTTTGTCTATAGTGTGCAGCGTCCATGGTTCGGGCCTTGCAAGAGCTGCTTCTTTTGTTGGTGGTGCAGAACACCAGCGGTTGGATACTGAGTGATTTAGGCACTTTAAAGCAGTTTTAAGGGGGTTTGTGCAGGTTTGTGTGAAGGTAAGCACTGCCAACCTCCGGTTACAGTGTCTTACAATCAGTTGGCTTCTACTTTGCTTAATCTGTGTAGGTAATGCTTACCCCCACACAACCGCACTTCAACATACTTACTAGTGCTTATATATTTGTGCTTAGACCTGCTTACTAGTGCCTTATTCATTATGACACTGACACTTCACATGTACATTTAATGCAGTACTCCAGTTCACATTTACATGTTATTTAGTAGGTTATACTGCAAACAACGTGAAAAAACTGTTCCTATATGGATTTCACATGGAAAATAGTATGTGCTGCAGTGGGACTCGAACAGGAATCCCTGCTTGTTAGGCGGATGCTCTGCCCACTACACTATTGCTGTGCTGCTTCATTTGCATATATCTTTCTTGTTATCCTTTTCAGCCTTTTAAGCTGCTTTAACTGTAGCTCAGCGATGGGCATACCCGCGCACCTACGGTTAACTGTACTCGGATTTAAATAAATATAGTGGGTTTTCTTCAGTTTATTTATATGTCCTGTTGCTGTTGTACACATGGGGGACTGTTGGTTGGGATATGCGGACACCTATGGGCAGCCTTGCTCATTTATTTCCACTTTCTGCTGTTCTATATTGCATGGGCGTGTTTATTCTGTGAGCTCTGCTCTTAGACACACCCCCTGCACTCGTATACGCTCCATGTAGGATTGGGAGTTCAGGCAGCGTGCCTTCATTAATATGCATGGCACACTGCCGTCCTCCTCCTAAACTGCCACTTCCGTGCAACACTAGACTAGTCCTGCACGGGAGATTAGTAAATCCGGGGGGATGAGATACACTTCATAAATAATGACAATAATTAGAATTATAGATGTTTTTATTTCAGAAAATGTACAATAATTTATTTTTTCTTACTCTCTCTCAACATCTCAAGTTAATGGTACCAATATTTCAAAAATTACCCCTCATTCTCCCTGATAATTTCTGGAATTGTCCTTGATTCAGTTGAGATTTGTCCCTGTTCAGTTGAAACTTATGCTTCCATGTAAGACTTTCCACCGGATTTTCTATGCCTTGGAATAGGAGGTCTAGCAAGCAATATGTCTGCCGTGTGATCCAGGAACAGCCTGCAGGGGCATGCACATGCACCCCTGCACTAGTCCTGCATGGACTCAGCCCCTGTATGCAAATCACCTCTTTTGCAGAAGAAATTCATGCAAATGAGGTGAATTTGCAACCCAGGAAGCTTGCAACTGACTGTGCAGGACTAGTGCAGTCTGTAGAAATGTACTTGTTAATAACTGAGTACATTTCTGCAAACTCCAAAACGTAGCTGTGACAGCTCCAAATAAAGGTTGCATATCATGTAGTAAGCATGCCAATGGCCAAGTATAAGGCCATTGGCATTGCAAACAGTGAAAAAAATACAGAAACAACTTTTAATTTTTTTTTTACCAGTCTCGGCTGTTTAAGCATAGGGCAGCAGCGCACAAATGGGATCAGGAGAAATAACAAAATAAACCTAAATTAAGCATTCTAACTAAAATCAGTATTCTGCCATGCAAGTCAATGGCAGGCAGTAAACAACATGGAATGCCACAACCAGGAAAAGAGCAGAATGCCAACCAAGGATAAGAGTTTTTATTAATACAATCGTTCTGGTACCTCAGCTTCTTGCCTTCTAATGGAACAATTTAAAAAAAAAAAACATTCAAGTCCTTAATATACCCACACCAACGTGATTACAATCACTCTAACAATGTTCCAATTAATTAAATAATTAAGCACAAAATCAAGCAAAAATATCACAGACTTAATATTTTATATAGATATAAATATAAATATACTTCCTTAAGAAAAACATTTACTTTAATAAAAGAGCAGATCCCAAACATATACTCAACATTTACTAAGCATGCCAAATGTATGTGCTTAATTGTTTAATTAATTGGAACATTGTTAGATTAATTGTAATCATGTTGGTGTGGGTATATTAAGGACTTGAATGTTTTTTTTTAAATTGTTCTATTAGAAGGCAAGAAGTCGAGGTACCATAACGATTGTATTAATAAAAATTCTTGTCCTTGGTTGGCGTTCTGCTCTTTTCATAGTTGTGGCATTCTGTGTTTTTAGAGAAGATATTTTTGGATGTGTTTTGAGAAGACAACATGGCCAGTGAGTAGTGGTTGCTAAGGGGGAAGGCTCAGTGTGAGACATGTAACTATGCATTAGCAGGCAATCCTATGCAAATGAGGGGAATGATAGTGAATCCCAGATTCCCTCAGCATGCTAGTCAGGTCCTAGCAGTGTAAGAGTGGGAATGCTTGGTGCAAGCCTAGGAGTTAGGTGACATCACGGAGGGGGTGTCAGGCATACTGTAAGCAGATTGGAACCCTGTGGCTCAGGTTTGCTCCTAGGTAAGCACAGCTATGCTAGGGTGTGTTTCTGAATCTGCCCAGCACTCTTTACATTGCCTAAGCGGCTGTGCATGCCACGCACCATGTTTTAAAGGAAGAAAAAAAAGTTAAACCAGGAAATAACAACTCTGTGCACATTTGAGCACTCTGTTTGCACAGTGCCCCCAGACTTAAACAGGAAGGCAATGGGAAGGGAAAACAGCAGTAGGAAGGTAATCAAGGAGAACTAGCATAGCTGGCTGGGTGAAATGTATCAGAATCAGCCTATTACACAGGCAGCAGACCAGCCCAGCCCAGAACCCTACTATAAACTATGCAAACACCTTCCCCTCTGGTTTTTCCCAAACTCTACTCCTCCGGTGTATACAAGCAGGGAACTTTTAACAAACAAAACTACAAAATGAGAGAGGCTGCAGCAGGCAACATAGAACAACATGTGCAAGAGGCTGAGCATGGTGAGGATGTGAATGCTGCTGATCAACCCACAGTGAGGAGACGGAGAAGAGTGTACAGATCCAGGGTAACCTACCAGTGGCTACATGAGCTGGAGATAGTGGAGTGCTATAGGGTAGACAGCGACCTCCTACAGAAAATTGTTGTGCTGTGCCAGCCACACCTGACACACCAAACTGACCTAGGGGAACCCATCCCAGTGGATACCAAGGTATGTGTAGGCCTAGGAATACTAGCCACAGGTACCTCCCAAAGCTCAACTGGGGATATCATGGGGATCTCACAGGCATCAGCATTCAGAGTATTCCACCAGTTCTTGGATGTCATGTCAGCACATGTCGGTGAGCACGTATATTTCCACAACACCCATGAGGCGTTGGCCAGCAATATGCAACTGTTCCACCAAATAGCAGAATACCCTGAGGTAGTGGGTGCTATAGACTGCACGCACATATGCATCAAAGCACCACCTGGTGAGCGGGGTAAGGTCTACATTAACCGCAAGGGCTTCCCATCCATCAACTTCCAGGTTGTGTGCAATGCCCAGGGCATAATAATGAATGTGTGTGCTGGCTGCCCTGGAAGCTATCATGATTCCCAGATTTGGCATCTGATGCAGCTGTACCAGAGATTTGCCAATGGGGACATCCCACACGGGCACCTAGTGGGGGATACTGGATATGCACTGGAGCCATGGCTGATGACACCCATCAGAAATGCACACACCCGAACAAGAACTATATAATGAGGCACACGCACAAACCAGAATTACAACAGAGCATGTGTTTGGGATGCTCAAGTCATTGTTCCGGTGCCTGGACATATCCGGTGGAGCCTTCCAGTACTCACCAGCTACACGTACCCAAATTGTCCTCATATGTGCCATGCTACACAATATGATCCTGCAGAAACAACTGCAGCAGGAACAGCACAGGGCAGGGCCACACAGCCCCCCACCATTACCAAGGCCTGCACAGGCACAGAGTGACTCAGAGGAGGAACAACTTGAGCCTGCCCCAGTAGGCAGAAGGAGGCATGTCCAGTATGCCCTGACCTTAGCAAAGAGGCAACGCATAGCACATACACTGACACAGGAGGGACCCAGGGAATAACACCTCTCTCTGACTCTCACATACAGTAAAAGGGATGCCAAACATTACACTACCTGTGCTCAACCATGTGTAGGGAGTGTACTATGTGCATCTGACATAGGCAGCCCTGCAGCACCACCCTCAATACTGGGACACACACAAGGTAAGTGACTCACACATGCCAGTCAAGTGGATTCACATACCCAACAACAGTTACAGCCAGCAGGACAGGTGTAGACAAACACAAGCAAAGGTTGTGCTATGGCCTCTGAATGATGCCTATGGGTAACCCCCCAGGCCTACACAGACAGACTACAGCAGGTCAGGCAGTGGGATGTCAGTTCTGAAGGGTAGGAAGTCTGAAACTAATATGTAGATAAATACAAGCTCAGATCTGTAGTACACTAGTATGCCTCTAGGCAGCATGATAGGTAAGACTACAGAATGAAATGGAGTACCTGACATACCTGTACAGTCAAAGCAAACGTGTACAAGTGTCAGGTGTACCCCCATCCTACATAGACATTCAGTAACAGTCAGATGTGCCCACCAATCCTGTGTAGACATGTAGAAATAGGTGTGCCTCCCCCATGCGACGTAGAAATGTAGTAACAGTCAGGTGTGCACCCCCAAACCTGTGTAGAAATGTAGAAATAGTCAGATGTGCCCGCCATCCTACGTACAAATGTAGTAACAGTCTGGTGTGCCCCCAACCCTGTGTAGAAATGTAGAAATAGTCAAATGTGCCCCCCATCCTGTTTAGAAATGCAGTAACAGTCAATGCCAAGTGATCGACGGATACTCTGTAGAAACAGTATGCTACCTGTAAGTGTACAACACATAGGTCAGCACTGCAGTACAGGTTATCTGGACTCGATCCGCACATTCAATACAGATGGGCATACTGGTCATGCTCAAACACTTAGAGAAATGAAGGCAATGTCAGTCAACAACACACTGAAAGGTCAGACTGGGCATGCTCACTTACTTAAACACATGAAGGTCATGTTTGCAAACATCAGTGGACCAGACATATCTGGCAGTCGCAGATGTTAGTGCAGACACTCCTCAGTATGCACCGCGCATGCTTTGCACACACAGTGGACAGGAATACAGACATATATCTAAAGACAACACACTATAATAAGCCAAAGGTAGACATACACAGATGTGTGGAAGAGGGTGATTGTGACAAGGAGCCATCCAGGCCTGTCCCACCCAGTACACAACCAAAGGACCACAACCACATGAGATCCAGCAGTCACTCACTGTAGATACTAGCCACCAGTATCTGTCATCAGTACAGACTATGTGGTGCACATGCTAGCTGTGCAACATGACTGTACAAGGAAGTAATCATATAGCATCTGTATACATGTACCCATGAAATATGACCCTGTGAGTGGCCGCATGTGGTGTGTCCACCTCTAGATGAATAGGTTATGGCCCATGCACAGACACTGCCCTCCCCATAGCCCTACTATGACAAGGCTGTTGAGGTCATACACTGTGAAATACACCTTTGGGACAGTTGTAGCTCAGTAAACTCTGTGGTGTGTCTCATAACAGCGTACTGCTGTAATGTGATAAACTAGTTAAGTAGGAGTTCCAATCCCAGGCATTGCAAGTGTGTAAGTGTTTGTGTGTGTGTATGTCTCTTTCTGTGTAGAGAGACATTCTTTTTGGGGTGATCACACTCCCTACAATTGAAATACTCTACTTTGGTAAGGCTGCTGATGTCCTCCATCTAGAAATACAGGTCTGAGAAGGCTGTAGCCCAGTAATATCCGTAGCATGTCCTATAACTGCATACTGTTGTAGTGTGATAAGTTAGGTAGGAGTTCTAATCTCAGACTTGACAAGTGTGTGTGTGTGTGTGTGTGTGTGTGTGTGTGTGTGTGTGTGTTTGTGTGTGTATGTGCCTCTGTCTGTGTAGAGAGCAATGTTTTTTGGGTAGTCACACTACCTACACTTCAAATGCTCAACTTTGGCAAGGCTGCTTATGTCATCCACCTAGAAATACACCTCTGGAAAAGTTGTAGCCCAGTAATCTCCATAGCATGTCCTATAACTGTGTACTGCTGTAGTGTGATACATTGGTTAGGTAGGAGTTCTAATCCCAGACTTGGCAAGTTTGTGTGTGTGTCTGTCTGTCTAGGGAGCAATCCATTTTAGCCTAGCCACACTCCCTACAATTCAAATGCCCTACTTTGGCAATCCTGCTGATGTCATTCATTGTGAAATACACCTTTGAGGAAGGTGTTCTCCAGTAATCCCCATGGTGCATCCTATAACAGCTCCATGCTGTAGTGTGCTACAAACCTCTGTTAGGGGTTCTATTACCACACATGTCGGTTGTGGATATTTTGTGTGTGTGTCAATGTCTGTGTAGGAAGCAATTAATTTTAGCCTAGCCACACTCCCTACAATTCAATTGCCTTACTTTGCCAATCCTGCTGATGTCATCCAATGTGAAATACACCTTTGGGGAATGTGTACTCCAGTAATCTCTGTGGTGTGTACTATAACTGTTTAGTCCTGTAGTGTAATAAACTAGTTAGGTAGGAGTTCTAATCCCAGCATGACAGGTGTGTGTGTGTGTGTGTGTGTGTGTGTGTGTGTGTGTGTGTGTGTGTGTGTGTGTGTGTGTGTGTGTGTGTGTGTGTGTTTGTGTGTGTGTGTGTGTGTGTGTGTGTGTGTGTGTGTGTGTGTGTGTGTGTGTGTGTGTGTGTACATGTGTGAAACTAGTTAGGTAGGAGTTCTAATCCCAGCATGACGTGTGTGTGTCAACTGGGCCCAATATGGAGAAGGTTTTGCAAATTTCTTATATGGTGGCCCTAGTATATATCACAGTGTCGACTGTACAGGGATAACATATGTGAAATAGCTGAGAGGCTGGGTTGCAGATTCATACACATACATGTGAGATCAAGGCCAGGCAAACACAGTTAGAAACATCAGTATTACCCAGAGAACACTCTCAACCCATGTCTCATGCACACACACACACTTGCCTTGGCAATAACCAATATGTTGGTAGTACACTGCATATTGCTCACTGATAGTAACTCTGGAGGAATTGCCGTGGGCTACAGACAGAATGGCACCCTGTCCATCTGTCCAATAGGCATGAACATGCAGACTGTACCCCTTTCCCATGTTCCCCACTGGACAACTGCTACACCTGTGGTGCTATCAAATGTGACCCACAAAGGACATACCATGCCTTAAAACATGCCTTGTATGGACAGATGCCACTGACACCAGGGAATGCTGTTAGCATGCTATCAATGTAGGTGCAGGGTAAACCTGCTGTCCATTACCCGTTCCCACCACAGGAGGCCAAGACTGGCACATCTGATGAAAATCTGTGTACACAACATGGGCTAGACACCCTAGGTACAGTTCCACATGTCACTGTACATGCAGCTGGGAGGTGTGCACATCCCAGACACCATCTGTGTCATGGACTAAGAAACACATACATGGTAAGCAATGCACAGCAGTGGCCACAACCAATAGTCACCCAGGTGACTGGATGGTGGATACAATACTCACCTGTGTGGGCAAATCCAAAAACTACACCCCTTAGCTACAATGCAGACCATTTTCATGTGGCCTAATGCTAAGGTATACCCATCACCTAACCTTGTATAGCCATCTGGCACAGTTGACCATCACACACCCACGAAGAATTGCCCCCATGCATGTCAATACTGGCACCCTGTGTGTGTGTGTGTGTGTGTGTGTGTGTGTGTGTGTGTGTGTGTGTGTGTGTCTGTGTGTGTGTGTGTGTGTTGTATGATGCATATCATCACATTCATACTCACTACAACCCCCATTGGCATACTGAAGCATGCTGTCTGATGTCAGACACCTCCCCATACCCTTTGCCCATATAACCTCTGTATGACCCCTGTGCTGCATGTGATACCTGCACAGTAATGTGTTGTGGCAATCTCACTAGTGATGAGTTATATTCCTGGCCCTGCCATGTGTGTCATTGTGTGTGCATCCCTGTGAGAGTGTGGCTGTGTTGTTGCTGGCACCTGGTCATGTGGGCCGGCACTTGTACTACACCTACCGTATAGCTACCATATTCCTGTTGCAGATGTCACTCACCAGAACATATACATTCTTAGGGCTCCTCAACATGTAACGTCTGTGGCTCATCCAATAACGGCATGGAAATGTGATAGCATGACATAGTCATCAGGAGTTTGGTACCCTGTGCTGGTAGGTGTATGACACAGACATGCTTATCTTTACTCTCCCACTCCTCACTGACTTGTCTTTGACTCTGTCTGCCTCTCTCACTCCTTCTCTGATGGATGTGGAGACCTACACCTGCTTTGCTTAGGCAGCAGCATGTGTATTTTTAGTGATGCCTATGATCAGCTGATGGCTTCTGCATGAATTACAGCCCTCCTCTATCTGATTGCATGTGGAACAGCTGTGATAACATTCCCATAATAATTTATCCTGACCTATTCTGCCCACATGACAGCACCTTACAACCAGAGGGTATGGACTCACTTCCACCTTTCATGAGCCTACCTCTATAGATTTTTCAATTTTAGAATACACAGGATAGAATACACTTCATTCAATCCTGGAAAATGGCAGGCATCTGTACAAAGCTACCACCTCAATTCAAGTTTCTCGAACATTAATGGATCAGGACCACCTCTTCCATTTGAATTCACACAGTCAATAGCTCTAAATTTGAATGTATGATCTGGAAATGCTTCAACATGTCTAGCTGGGGCACTTTCTTTTTTTATTTTGGAAATATAATATCCTGTGTATTCTTAAATTGAAAAATCTAGAGAGGTAGACAGAATGGGTCAGGACAAATTATTTTAATATTTTAATATTTTAATTTTTATCAGAATGAAGACATTAAAAATAAAAATATACATGAAATAAATAATAATGTTGATTATGAATGTTACGCTAAATATTTTAGTAAGATTATATTAAAGGCATTGCTCTTATAATATTGAAATAAATGTTACAGTTAATAACATGTGGGTGTCATAGTGAAGGGTGTCTTTAAATGGAGGTGTGGGTTAAGTGTCACATGATTGATGACTTTTTTATTTAAACTTTGCATTTGTACATGTCTGTTATCTGAAAAAGTCTCCCTATAAGGAGAGACAAAAAGCGCTTAATACAACATACTTTATTTTTTACTTGTGGGTCACCAATGGAGTGATTTCCTAGCTTTTTTATCCAACCTTTGTACATATGTCAAGAATTAAGAGGTGCATATGTGCTGAACATCATAATTAGTGACATCATATATGATAAGCCAGCGAGATATCAGACTGCTACATATGATATGTACAGTAGGGGTTATATTTGTTGACATAACCTGGACATTCTGTGGTTGTGTGTACAGTACTGAGGTCTGTGTACCTATGGTGAATGTCGACAGTGCGTGTAATGTTAATATGTACTTTGGCCTGTGTACAGACTGTAGTAGATGTCATTGTTCTTGGTCCCATCCTATCTGATGTTACATGCTGCTCCACTGTATGTTACCATATCAGCTTACATGTTTGTAGGGCCATACACACACATGTTCCATACCACAGACAGGCATCGGACCACACTGTGTAGCAGCCCAGTATATGTAAGGTTTGTGTGTGAGTGGCAGATATGAGGATGGTGTTGAACAGATAGTCCATATACTGTAATAATATGCTAGTGTACCATATGTGGCTGTGACTGTGTTCACATTGGATGTAGCTATGCACTGTCACACAGGTGTATCTTCCCTGTGCTGTGACATGCCTATACAGCCTGCTATATATGCAGGTACATGTGAATTCCCCCATAGGAAATGTAGGCCAGTGTTGATCCAGTCTGCCTGTAGCCTGCGCAGTGCTTTGTTACATGCCTTTTTTTTTTTTTTTTTTTTTTTTTTTTTTTTTTTTTTTTTTTTTTTTTTTTTTTTTTTTTTTTTTTTTTTTTTTTTTTTTTTTTTTTTTTTTTTTTTTTTTTTTTTTTTTTTTTTTTTTTTTTTTTTTTTTTTTTTTTTTTTTTTTTTTTTTTTTTTTTTTTTTTTTTTTTTTTTTTTTTTTTTTTTTTTTTTTTTTTTTTTTTTTTTTTTTTTTTTTTTTTTTTTTTTTTTTTTTTTTTTTTTTTTTTTTTTTTTTTTTTTTTTTTTTTTTTTTTTTTTTTTTTTTTTTTTTTTTTTTTTTTTTTTTTTTTTTTTTTTTTTTTTTTTTTTTTTTTTTTTTTTTTTTTTTTTTTTTTTTTTTTTTTTTTTTTTTTTTTTTTTTTTTTTTTTTTTTTTTTTTTTTTTTTTTTTTTTTTTTTTTTTTTTTTTTTTTTTTTTTTTTTTTTTTTTTTTTTTTTTTTTTTTTTTTTTTTTTTTTTTTTTTTTTTTTTTTTTTTTTTTTTTTTTTTTTTTTTTTTTTTTTTTTTTTTTTTTTTTTTTTTTTTTTTTTTTTTTTTTTTTTTTTTTTTTTTTTTTTTTTTTTTTTTTTTTTTTTTTTTTTTTTTTTTTTTTTTTTTTTTTTTTTTTTTTTTTTTTTTTTTTTTTTTTTTTTTTTTTTTTTTTTTTTTTTTTTTTTTTTTTTTTTTTTTTTTTTTTTTTTTTTTTTTTTTTTTTTTTTTTTTTTTTTTTTTTTTTTTTTTTTTTTTTTTTTTTTTTTTTTTTTTTTTTTTTTTTTTTTTTTTTTTTTTTTTTTTTTTTTTTTTTTTTTTTTTTTTTTTTTTTTTTTTTTTTTTTTTTTTTTTTTTTTTTTTTTTTTTTTTTTTTTTTTTTTTTTTTTTTTTTTTTTTTTTTTTTTTTTTTTTTTTTTTTTTTTTTTTTTTTTTTTTTTTTTTTTTTTTTTTTTTTTTTTTTTTTTTTTTTTTTTTTTTTTTTTTTTTTTTTTTTTTTTTTTTTTTTTTTTTTTTTTTTTTTTTTTTTTTTTTTTTTTTTTTTTTTTTTTTTTTTTTTTTTTTTTTTTTTTTTTTTTTTTTTTTTTTTTTTTTTTTTTTTTTTTTTTTTTTTTTTTTTTTTTTTTTTTTTTTTTTTTTTTTTTTTTTTTTTTTTTTTTTTTTTTTTTTTTTTTTTTTTTTTTTTTTTTTTTTTTTTTTTTTTTTTTTTTTTTTTTTTTTTTTTTTTTTTTTTTTTTTTTTTTTTTTTTTTTTTTTTTTTTTTTTTTTTTTTTTTTTTTTTTTTTTTTTTTTTTTTTTTTTTTTTTTTTTTTTTTTTTTTTTTTTTTTTTTTTTTTTTTTTTTTTTTTTTTTTTTTTTTTTTTTTTTTTTTTTTTTTTTTTTTTTTTTTTTTTTTTTTTTTTTTTTTTTTTTTTTTTTTTTTTTTTTTTTTTTTTTTTTTTTTTTTTTTTTTTTTTTTTTTTTTTTTTTTTTTTTTTTTTTTTTTTTTTTTTTTTTTTTTTTTTTTTT